>NC_046659.1:140499723-140505057 GCF_010883055.1 Belonocnema kinseyi | reverse complement strand
TTCAAAATTTAGATTGTTCAAACAGACAAAATTACTAAAAATTGTGAGCCGACAATCCGGGTGCACCGGGTCGAGCACCAGATAGTTTAATACGTATTCTACGAGAACTTTAAAAAAAATTTAATTTTGTGAATAATGAAAATAGATCAAAATGGTTAGTCGACGACCCGGGTGCACCAGGTCGCACCCCAAATATCTGTGCACGTATTCTACGAGAACTTTTTAAAAATTTAGATTGTTTCAGCAGCCAAAATTACTAAAAACTGTGAGTTGACGATCCAGATGCACTAATTCGAGCAACATGTAGTTTAATACGTCTTCGACGAGAATGTTTTCAAAATTTCGATTGTTCAAATAGACAAAATTACTAAAAATTGTGAGCCAACAATCCGGGTGCACCGGGTCGAGCACCAGGTAGTTTAATACGTATTCTACGAGATCTTTTAAAAAAAATTTAATTTTGTGAATAATGAAAATAGATCAAAATGGTTAGTCGACGACCCGGGTGCACCAGGTCGCACCCCAGATATCTGAGCACGTATTTTACGAGAACTTTTTCAAAATTTAGATTGTTTCTGCTGCCAAAATTACTAAAAATTGTGAGCCGACGACCCGGGTGAATTAGTTCGAGCACCACGTTGTTTAATACGTATTCAAAGAGAATATATTCAAAGTTTATATTTTGTGAATAATGAAAATGGTTCTAAATAGTCAGTCGATGACCCGGGTGCACCAGGTCGCGCTCCAGGTAGTTTAGCACGTATTCTACAAGAGCTCTTCCAGAATTTAGACAGTTCCAACAGCTAAATTTACTAAAAATTGCGAGTCGGCGATCCGGGTATATCGGATCGAGCACCAGGTAGTTCAATACGTATTCTACGAGAACTTTTAACAAATTTGAATTTTGTGAATAATAAAAACAGTTCTAAATGGTAAGTCGACGACCCGGATGCACCAGGTCGCGCCCCAGGTCGACTCTAATTTTCAGTAATTTTGGCTGTTGGAATAATGTAAATTTTGAAAAAGTTCTCGTAGAATACGTGCTAAACTACCGGAGGAGTGACCTGGTTCACCCGGGTTTCCGACTCACCATTTGGAATTGTTTTCATTATTTACAAAATTTAAATTTTTGAAAAGTTCTATTAGAATACGTATTATACTACCTGATGCTCGATCTGGTGCACCCGGATCGTCGACTCACAATTTTTAGTAATTTTAGTTGTTAAAAAAATCTAAATTTTAAATCTAAATTTTCATTTCGGGTTGATTTCAAAGTTTGATTACTTTGTTAAAATTCATTTTTCAGGTTGGAGATTTATTTTTTGAAATGAAAAATTCCAAACTTTGGTTGAAAACTCAATTATTTACTTAAAAGTTGATATATTTTGTTAAGAATTCCTCCAGTTTGGTAGAAAATTAACCTTTTTGTCGAAAATTCCTCTTTTTTGTTGAAAATTCATCTTTGTAGCTTAATATTTTCACTTATTTTTCGTTTAATTCAACCTTTGTCTTGAGAATTGAATTATGCAAACAAAATTAATCTCTTTGTTTGAAAGTCATCAGAGTCATTTTGTTAAGAATTCCTCATTGCAGCAAAAAAATAATACTTGCAGTTTGAAAATTTAACTGTTTGTCTTCTTTTGATTGAAAGTTGAAATAATCTGTTAAGAATTGAATTTTTAGTTTGAAGATTGATCATTTTTGTTAAAGATTGGTAAGTGGGGTTAAAAATTTAACTATTTATTTAAAACTTCTTCTTTCTAGGTAGAAAATTAATTTTTTCAAACCTTTTGTCGGAAAATATAAATATTGTTTTGAAAATTTAATTATTTTGTTTGAAAATTTAATTCTTTGGTTGAAAATTAAACTTTTCGTTTACAAGGTTTCCTTTTACGTAGAAAAATAATAAATGCGGTTTGAAAATTTAAGTTTTTAAAGAGAATTCATCTTTTGTGTTAAAAAAAGGCCTCTTCTCGTTAAAAGTTTAATTTCTTTAATACAAATTAATTTTTTAGATTGCAGATTTCTAATTTTGTTTGAAAACTCATACTTTTAGTTAAAAATTCAACTATTTGTTTCAAAATGCATGCATTTTGTCGTAAATTGTCTTTTTCGTTAAAAAGTTAATCTTTTTGGTTAAAAATGTATTTTTTTGGTTGAGAATTTATCTTCGCAGTTTGAAATTTGCAACTATTTGTTAAAAAATATGACTATTGTCTTAATGTTTAAATTAATTTCTTAAAAATTGAACTCTTGGGTTGAATGTTTAATTGCATTATTGAAAATGTAATGACTTAGTTAAAAAGTCAAACTCTCAGGGAAAAAGGATTACTTACACTGAAATTTCTTATCAAACATTATGTTTAAATCTTCGTCCACGCGAGTTTTTATAATAATAACAAAAATGACATTTAAAAAAAGTTAAAATTTCATACTGTCAAGTAAATTTATTATTAATATGCGATTAATCCCAATAAATCTCACTGATCAATCTCTCTAGAAATCATCAAAGACGAAGAGCTTCACAAAATCTTTATGTAAAGGTCTCCGCTCGAGGCCATTTGTTTAAAAAATATCAACTTTTATACTAAAAGGAAATTTAATTTTTTAAAGCCCACCCCTGAAGAGAGCTGATGAAATTAAAAAACTGATAATCTTACTCTAATAATCACAGTAAAAGATTCATTTCGGCCGGAAATGATAAAAAGGGACATAAAAAGGAAATATTAAAAGAGAATCGTAAAATGGTGATCCGAGTGTTCCAGTTAAGTCTGGAAAGAAGTGTAGTACCAAATGTTTGTATCTTTGGAGCTGGATTTGTGCAGGTTGGACGAGTTTCGTGGCTCGGAGGCATTAGGTACATTGGTCGTAAATAAGACCTCTGGGATCCCCATTTCACTTTTCTCTCTTCCAGAAATTGTCCCTATTTGAGTGGTTTCACCATCGCCGAACACGAGAGCAATCCATGGCAAACTATTCGTATGTGGTAATGCGAATTGCACCCTCGCCACTCCTAATGCAACATTGCATTAGGAATGGGAAAATTATGAGCCACCGGTAATTGTTGTGCCGGAATTACTTTAGTATTTATCGTCTTCATTAATTGAATCGCGGTGGTGGAATTGAACCGCAAGTGTAACTTGGGGACAGTCCATAAATTACGTTACCAGTTTGAGAGGGGTGGGTGTCGGGTTAATAACTGCGGTTTTATTTATTATTTTTTTATTTTTATTTAAAGTCATAACTTATAACTACAATTGTAACTTGTGGACAATCCATAAATAACGTTACAAATTTTAAGGGGGTCGTCACAAAAACTATGATTTTATTTTAGTTTTCAAAAATTTTCATTCAAAGATATAAACCTATAAATGAAACTGTTAAGCCTAAATTACTTAATTATTCATTGTCTACATTTATTAAATTGTAGCGTTCTAAATAAACAATAATTGCAACTTGTGGACAGGCCATAAATTGCGTTACCAATTTGAAGCGGTCGTGCCAAAAACTATAGTTTCATTGATTTTTTTCAATTTTATCACAAGACATAAATTTATAATTAAAATTTTTGTGCAAGAATTACTTTAGTATTCATTGTTTACATTATTCGAATCGCGGTGTCTGAACAAGTGTAACTTTGGGACAGTCCATAAATAACATTACCAATTTAAAAGGGTCATGCGAAAAACTACGGTTTTAATATTATAATTTTTTAAATTTTCATCCAAAAATATAAACTTATAACTACAACTATTGTGCCTAAATTGCTTCATTTAGCATCGTCTGCATTAATTAAATTGTGGTGTTTTAATTAAACAAGAAGTGCAACTTGAGAAACAGCCATAAATTAAGTTACCAATTTGAAGTGGTCGTGCCAAAAACTGGGGGTTTATAAATTTTTTCTTTAATTTAATCAAAAAACGTCAACTTATAATTACAATTGCTCTGCATAAATTACTTTGGTATTTATTGTTTAAATTCATTAAATCGCGGTGTTTAAATTGAACGACAAGTGTAACTTTGGGACAGTCCATAAATTACTTTACCAATTTAAAAGGGTCATGCGAAAGACTACGGTTTTATTATTATAATTTTTTAAATTTTCATCCAAAAATATAAACTGATAACTACAACTATTGTGCCTAAATTGCTTCATTTAGCATCGTCTGCATTAATTAAATTGTGGTGTTTTAATTAAACAAGAAGTGCAACTTGAGAAACAGCCATAAATTAAGTTACCAATTTGAAGCGGTCGTGCCAAAAACTGGGGGTTTATAAATTTTTTCTTTAATTTAATCAAAAAACGTCAACTTATAATTACAATTGCTCTGCATAAATTACTTTAGTATTTATTGTTTAAATTCATTAAATCGCGGTGTTTAAATTGAACGACAAGTGTAACTTTGGGACAGTCCATAAATTACATTACCAATTTAAAAGGGTCATGCGAAAAACTACGGTTTTATTATTATAATTTTTTAAATTTTCATCCAAAAATATAAACTTATAACTAAAACTATTGTGCCTAAATTGCTTCATTTAGCATCGTCTGCATTAATTAATTTGTGGTGTTTTAATTAAACAAGAATTGCAACTTGAGAAACAGCCATAAATTAAGTTACCAATTTGAAGCAGTCGTGCCAAAAACTGGGGATTTATAAATTTTTTCTTTAATTTAATCAAAAAACGTCAACTTATAATTACAATTGCTCTGCATAAATTACTTTGGTATTTATTGTTTAAATTCATTAAATCTTGGTGTTTAAATTGAACGACAAGTGTAACTTTGGGACAGTCCATAAATTACTTTACCAATTTAAAAGGGTCATGCGAAAAACTACGGTTTTATTAATATAATTTTTTAAATTTTCATCCAAAAATATAAACTTATAACTACAACTATTGTGCCTAAATTGCTTCATTTAGCATCGTCTGCATTAATTAAATTGTGGTGTTTTAATTAAACAAGAAGTGCAACTTGAGAAACAGCCATAAATTAAGTTACCAATTTGAAGCGGTCGTGCTAAAAACTGGGGGTTTATAAATTTTTTCTTTAATTTAATCAAAAATCGTCAACTTATAATTACAATTGCTCTGCATAAATTACTTTAGTATTTATTGTTTAAATTCATTAAATCGCGGTGTTTAAATTGAATGACAAGTGTAACTTTGGGACAGTCCATAAATAACATTACCAATTTAAAAGGGTCATGCGAAAAACTACGGTTTTATTATTATAATTTTTTAAATTTTCATCCAAAAATATAAACTTATAACTACAACTATTGTGCCTAAATTGCTTCATTTAGCATCGTCTGCATTAATTAAATTGTG
>NC_046659.1:140494053-140499623 GCF_010883055.1 Belonocnema kinseyi | reverse complement strand
ACAATTGCTCTGCATAAATTACTTTAGTATTTATTGTTTAAATTCATTAAATCGCGGTGTTTAAATTGAATGACAAGTGTAACTTTGGGACAGTCCATAAATTACATTACCAATTTAAAAGGGTCATGCGAAAAACTACGGTTTTATTATTATTATTTTTTAAATTTTCATCCAAAAATATAAACTTATAACTACAACTATTGTGCCTAAATTGCTTCATTTAGCATCGTCTGCATTAATTAAATTGTGGTGTTTTAATTAAACAAGAAGTGCAACTTGAGAAACAGCCATAAATTACGTTACCAATTTGAAACGGTCCTGCCAAAAGCTACGGTTTTATTTCTTTCTTTATTTTTTTTTTATCAAAACCCAAGAACTTATAATTAAAATTGTTGTGCATCAATTACTTCAGTATTTCTTGTTTACGTTAATTGAATAATGGTGTTCTAATTGAACAAGAAGTGTAACTTGGGGACACTCCATAAATTACGTTACCAACTTGAAGCGGTCGTGCCAAAAACTACTGTTTTATTTTAATTTTTTTGTTTGTTGATTTAATCAAAAGATATGAACTTATTAATAAAATTGATGAGCCTGAATTACTTTCATATTTATTGTGTACATTAATTGAATTGTGGTTTTCTAATTGAACAAAAAGTGGAACTTAGAGACAGGCCATAAATTACGTTATAGATTTGAGGAGGTTGTGCCAAAAACTAGAGATTTATCAACTTTTTAATTGTCATCCAAATAAATGAAATTATAACTAAAATTGTTGTGTCTGAGTTACTTTAGTATTTATCGTCTGAATTAATTGAATCGCGCTGTTAGAAATTACCCCCAAGTGTAACTTGGGGACGGTCCATAAATTACATTACCAATTTGAGGGGGTTCTGTCAAAAACGACAGGGTTAGAATTTTTTTTTTAATTTTCTTCTAAACAGTGTAACTTAGGGACAGTCCATAAATTACGGTACTAATTTGAAGGGTGAGGGTTTTACGCGAAAAACTACGGTTTTATTTACTTTTTAAAAAAAAATTTTCATAGATATGAACTTAGAAATAAAATAATGAATCTGAAACAAGAAAATTTATTTTTGAAAAAGCGTTTCAACCGGTTCAAACGAAAGTACGAATTTTTAACTAAAAAGACGAATTATTTACTAAAAGTTGAATATTAAACCAAAGAGATTTATTTTTAACTGAAATTATCCATCTTTAACCAAAAAGGATACATTTTTAACAAAATCGTTGTATCTTTATTCAAAGAATATTTCTTTCAATGAAAAAATTGCCATTTTTATACAAAATAAAAAGACAAAATATGAATTCATAAGATTAGCTTTCCAAAAAACAGACGAATTTTAAATTAAAAAATAACCATTTTAAACCAAGGAAATGAGCCTTTAACCAAAAAATAAATTTTTATTTTACAAACGAGCAGCTTTATTTCTCAACTAAAAAAGAGGATTTAAAAATGATATATATAAATTCTCAATTCCGAAAGATCAATATTTAATTTCATATCTTCAGGTAGAAATGTTATTTTTTTAGTTGAAAATTAATCTCCTCTGGTTAAAGATTCAACTATTTTGTTAATTTTTTTTTGTAGAGGATTCATCATTTTAGTTAAAAACTCATTTTATTGGATGGAAATTATACTATTCTGTTGAAAATTCATAGTTTAGGTTGAAAATTAATAATTTCGTGGTAAAAGTTCAACTTTTTGCCAATAATTAATCTTTTTTGTTGCAAACTTGTCTTTTATAGTTTTTTGGATTTGATTAGTTTCTTACCCATTAATACAGTTTACAAAAGAGTTCAGTTTTCAAGTTAAAATTTTGATTTTTTTTAGATAATATTTGTTTTTTGAACCACAAACAACAAATTTCAACAATAAACTTAATTTTTAATCAAACAAGAAGAATTTTTAACAACAGCTATTAATTTTGCACAAAAATACTTAATTATCTACAAAATTCCTTAATTTTCTACTCAATAGTCGAATTTTCAAATTATAAAGAATAAACCGAAAAAATGCAATAGTTTAATTCTTGTAACAGTGATATAAATTTTTATCAAGAAGATTAATATTACCAAGCTGACAATTCTTAACCAAAAATATGAGTATTTAACCGGATTGTTTAATTTTGTAATAATCTTTTCGATTTTAATGCATATGACAAATTTTCTACACAACAATTAAATTTTCATTACAAAATTTAATTTACAACCAAATAGTTACATTTTCAACTAAAATTATGAATTTTAAACAACAAAAGAAAAGTCATCTTTAATAAGTAAAATGGTTTAGAGAACGTTGAATTTTCAGGTAAAAAAATTATTTTGTTTTCAACAAGAAAAAAACTAATTTTTCATGAAACAGTTCAATTTTTAGTAAAAGAGATGAATTTTTATTTAAAATGATAAATCTTTAATACAAAAATTAATTTTTAATAAAATAGTTCAATATTCGAAACAAAGTTGGATTTTCAACGGAAAATATATTTTTTTAACCGAGAAGATTATTTTTCTTCAAAAAGTACGAATTTTCCACTAAATACGTTAATTTTTACCAAATAGTTGAAATTTTAACTGAAAAAGATAAATTTACATACCAATTATTTTTATTTTTAGATGAAAAACATCAATAATTTTCCATCAAATTTCTAAATATATTTTTAAAAAATTACAATTTTCTACAAAATAGTTCAATTTTCAGCAAACTGGTTGATATCTAACCAAAAAAGATAAAGTTTTCACAAAAAAGTGCAATCCTTAACCTAAAGAAGATGAACTTTTAACTAAAAAATTGAATTTTCTACTAATAATGAATAATTTTCAAGCAAGAATTTTAATTCTTTCCAAAAATACAAATTTTGGACGAGATCAACCAGGACCGAACTGGGTTTATGTAGTACCCCTTATGCATCTATATGACTTCGTTTCCTTTTGCTCCTCCTTTCCTCTTCTTCCCCCTCCTTCCATTCTCTATCCCACACACTTCCTCATTTTTCTTCTTAAACTTTTGTACCTTTTTCTACCCGAAATTCTACCTTATTCATCCATTCTTCTCTCAATGCTTCGTCCCCTAAAATTTCCTTGACATTTTTCTGCCATCCGCACATCTTCTCCATTCCTCTTATACAGCCATCTTATCACGCTCTTATGCTACCTCTACCCGTTTTTTACTTCATTTGCCATTCTCCATCTAGCTATTCTTATCAATCCCTTTTCCTTTTTATCTCTTTTTATAGATACTTTGTCAATATTTATCTTATTATCACTTTATGCCATTCATTATATTGCAGCTTTACTGTCCTTATTTCAAATTCATCCCTTTGATCCTCTTTTCTTATCACACAACCTGGAATTTTTGAGTCTACACCTAATATCAATCTAATATATCTCTCTTGCAACCTCTCAAACTCCTTGTTCTCTTTCCATCCCCATATATCCCATAGCATAATAGCGGCCATACAAGCCGGGTGTCGTACATTTTTCTCGGAAGAGGTAGTAGAAGAGGGAAGTAGGTAATGGAGAGGAATAGAAGGAATGAGGAGGGGAAGGAGGAAAGATTGGGAATTGTGGAGGAGAAGGTTTTGATGGAAGGATATTCGGTGAAGGGAAATAAAGCGAGGGAAGGGGAAGTTTATAGAGAAGGTTCAAGTGGGGAAAGTAGTAAAGTGGAAGGCGATCAATAAAATTTTTTATTTAATTGGGTGGGGAGAGAAAGTAGGGAAAGCATAAAGTGGAATTGCGAGGAAGAGAAGTAAGAAGAGAAGATGGGAAGAAAAGAAGGGCCTTTCTAACCTTTCTAGCCTTTCTAAACTACATTACCTTCCTTTTATCATTATTAAGTTTAGACTGCTGACTTTAAATTACTTTCACTTTCTCAATTAAGATTTAAAACCTGAATTTGAAACAAGTTCTTCAATAAAACGAGTTCTTTAAAAGAATGAAAATAAATGGGATGTATAAAATTCCATCCATTAAGCTTTTTATCCCCTAGCATCGCACCGCGTTTGTAAAAAAATTAATGTACCTAAACGCCATAAAGAAGGGTAAATTATGCCTAACCTCTCCTAGCCGATTACAGTGACTTGCACTTAAATAACTCGTAGTTAGGAAAAAGGAAAACTTGATTCCAGAGAGTGTCAGTGGAAAAAAGTCTGAGTTAAGGAACCAGACCTCTTCAGATTTTCAAGAGGACCGCTTCTCCTTTTGAACTCTTCGTATATAACTCGATGAGACGTATCTCTTTCCGGGAAAAGAAATTAGTTCAGGGCTGTGCTCAAATAAGAGGGAGGAAATATATCTTGACCGCATTCTCAACTTTTACTTTACGAGATTCTTCCATTCGGTTATAAAATCGATAATTGGAGTTGGTTTGAGTAACCAAATCTTCCCTATTTTTAATTTTAAAACCAATTTTATCATCTTCGAACGCTAACCCACGTACCTTCACTGTCATGAAATCTACACCTTCTTCGTCGAAGGGGGCCATGCTTAGACCCTTGTCCATAATTATAATAAATAGCAACAGCCTTTTTAAATACAAATGGTTCTCTTGTAGTCAATTTATAATCCTGGGAAACCCTGGGTAATTATGTACAGAATTAATCCAGCTATTTAAATAGAAAAAACCGGAATTCTGCTCTAGTATAGAAAATAAGGTTAAATCAAGACCAGGGCGGAAAAAGTTTCACCCTTTCTATAAATATAGCATCTTTCTGTATCGTTCATTAGGTTTGAGTAACCAAATTTTCCCTATTTCCAATTTTAAAAACGATCTGCCAACTCTAACCCACGTACCCTCACTGTCGTGAGATCCACGCGTAATTCTCGGTAATTGTTTATGGACGTAAGGGGCCGTACCTAAATTTCGTAATGAATTATAGGCCCTCCATAATACACCCCCGCCCTTGTGAAAAATAAAAAATATCTTAACCCCCCCCCCCCCCCCCCCCCCTACTCAACATAATTCTTAGTCTCCAGAGGAGTATTTCAGATACAATTTGAAAAAATTTTAATTTATTAATTCATTTTAAACAAAACAAAATTCTTTTTTGTCACAAAAATGACTTTTAAACAAAATAATTAAAGGTTTAACATAATAGTTTCAAAAAGACGAGTTTTCAACAAATAAAGATTTTTCCCTAATGAAAAAAATAAAACTTTATCTAGATTTTTGATGTTTCAAGTCAAAAGACGATATTTTTTTTAACAAAAATTGAATTTTTAAAGCAAGGTTTAACTTTTAAGGAGAATTTTTAACTACAAAAGATCAACCTTAAAAGATGATAACGTTACATTTTACGTTAAAAAGTTTGAAGTGAGTGGTTTGAAGTGAAAATTTGGAACGTGTGAAGCTTTTGAGGTTAGAATTGAAAAAACAGTTGCTTGGTCAGGGGGGCAAGAGGTAGGAAATAAAGGCGGGAAACGTCACAGAGCTTTAGGTAAGGTAAGATGCCGACGACGCGAAGTCCACAAACTGACGCCAGAGGGCAACAGTTACTGGACGATCGCACAGAGCAGAAAACCGTAGTGGCTGCAACAGCTGACGTTGC
>NC_046659.1:140493192-140493907 GCF_010883055.1 Belonocnema kinseyi | reverse complement strand
CGGGGAAGGCCTTCAAATTTACAGCGCCTTAACAAGCTAGGCAACGCGGGTTCGAACAGAAGTCTGGACGAATGGCAAAAAAAGGCAAGCGCGACTAGCAGTAAAGGGGAGGAAAGAAGCAAAAGAGTGGCTGGGGTAGATGAGGTAGAAAGGGACCAGGAGAACAAGAGAGTTAGAATTAAAAGGAAAACACCAGAGAGAGAGAGAGGAGGGATGGGGGGATGTTTGAAAAATTGGAAGCTCTCATTAAAGGCTTTAGAGAGGAAACAAGAAAGAGATTGGATGAAATGAATAGGGATATGAATAGGCAGGGAACCGATGTAAGGGGGGAAGTGAAAAGGGTCAGAGAAAAATGGGAAGAATGGGATAAACGTTGGAAGGAGGAGAAAGACAAGGTTTGGGGTAAGTTAGAGAGCATTGAGAATAGACAGAAGGAGGTTGACGAACAGAGATCTAGAGAAATAAAACAGTTGGAAGAGCGGGTATCCAGACTAGAAATTAGGAATGAGCATATGGGGGAAAAACAGAAAATGAGGAAATAGTTCAAGGGAATGAAAAGAACGTCCGAAGTGAGAATGAAAGATTGAAAAAAAGACTCAGTGAGATCGAAAGCAGATTAGAAGGGGAAGAAAGGGCAAAGAGGAAAAATAACATAGTAGTCAAGAGATTAAAAGTGGAGAGTGAAACAGGAGAAGTGGAAATAACAAATCTTTTT
>NC_046659.1:140490338-140493092 GCF_010883055.1 Belonocnema kinseyi | reverse complement strand
AAAAATTATTGAGAGGAAGAAGGGAAAGAATTGAAGAAGATCTGACATGGAGGGAGAGGAAAAGGAGATGGCAAATAGAGCAGAGGGCTTGGGTAGAGAGGAGAAAGGGCCATATGGTATGGATAGGGAGAGACAGGTTATGGATAAATGGGGAGGAATGGTGCTGGTATGAAGAATTAGAAGAATTAAGGAAAAAGTCTTGAGAAAGGTAGGGGGAAGGGAGACGAAAAAGAGTCGAGAAATAAATCAGAGGGGTTTCCAAGCGGCAAAGGGGAAACAAAGTAAAGAGGAAAGAAGAGGGAGGGGAAGAGAGAAACGTGAAAATAGCTTCCTGGAATGTGTCAGGTTTGAAGAACAAGAACAAAGGATTTTGGGTGGAGTTAGAAAAGTGGGATGTGATTATGATGAGTGAAACAATGCAAGAAGCAAGAAAGGAACACGTTAATGGGAGAGGGATGGACGGCATGGTGTCAGGGGTGAAAAAAGAATAAGCAGTAAAAGGGAGAAAAGATGGGAACATGGAGGAAAAGGATGGAACAATGATAAGAAAAATAATAATTGGGAATGTAGGAATAGCAGTGGCGTGTGTATACAGAAGAAGAGGGGAAGAGTAAGGCTGGAGAGTAATAAGGAGGTGATTGAAGGAAAAGAAGGAAGAATTGGTTTTAATAGGGGGGGGGGGCTTAAATGCATGGACTGGCGAACAAGGGGGAGGGTTATGGGATGAAGAAAAGGAGGCATTTATAAGAAACTCCAAACATAGAGAGACGGACAGGGAGGGAAGGAAGTTACTATACATGATAGGAGAAACAGGATGGCTTTTATGCAATGGCAATATGAAAGGAGATGAGGAAGGGGAGATCACATTCATAGGAAAGGGAGCAACAGTAATAGACTACATCTTGGCTGAAGGAAGAATGCGGCATATGATTGAGAGTATGAAGGTAGGGAATGAGATAGGGTCCGAGCAGTTCCCGGTCATAGTTACACTAAAAAGAGGCGTCAGTAAGCGCGGCAGAGGAAGAAAGGAAAAAGGGTGCGAACGAAACACGAAAATGGGAAGCTGGGGGGAAGATAAGTTAAACGAGTTTAAACAAAATATGGAAAAGGAGAAGGTTAAGTATGAAAAAGAGGAGGTAATAGACTCATTAGTTGAAAGGTTGAAGGGGTCCAGTGAAAAGGTAAAGGATGAGCTGGGTGCTAATGAAGAAAGAGTAGGGGGAAAGAGAGGCTGGTGGGACGAGGAATGCTGGGAGAGTAAAGAGAGAATAAAAGAGTGTGTGAGCAAATGGAGAAGAGGGGAAATGGAGAAGAAGGAGTATAATAGGAGGAAAAAAGAACATAAGAAGATGCTGGAAATAAAAAGACAGAGGGGAAAGGAAGAATATAAAGCGACGGGAGAAGATGGGATGGAGAACGAAGCGATGAAGTTTGGAGGAGAAGGGATTAGGGATGGGATGTGGACGATCTGCAACAAGGTATGGAAAGGAGAAGGTTGGCCGGAAGAGTGAACGACGGGACTGATGGTACCGCTTGTCAAGAAAGGGGAAGGAAAGAAGGTAGAGGAATACAGAGGGATCACTTTCATGTCAGTCGGCTATAAAATATATGCAGAAATCTTAAGAAATAGGATGGAGAGTCAGGTAGAACAAAAAGAAAGTATCCCACATAATCAGACGGGATTAAGAAAAGGAATGGGAACTATAGACAACATCTACGTACTTAACTATTTAGTTAACAGAAATTTGGGGAGACAGAAAGGGAGATTAGTCGCTTTGTTCGTAGATTTCAAAGCAGCGTTTGACTCAGTGAATAGAAAAGTACTATAGCAGGCAATGAAAGAGAGGCAGGTTTTCTGGACAAGCCGAGGTCTAAGGCAAGGGTGCCCTTTGAGTCCGTTACTATTTAGTATCCTATTGGCAGACTTAGAGGAGAAACTAAAGGAGAAAGGGAAAGGAGGAACGGTTTTGGGTAATAGCAAACTATACTCTCTAGCATACGCGGACGATGTACTTCTATTAGCAGATGATGAGAAGGAGATGAACCTAATGATGAGAATCTTCGAAGAGTATGTGGGAACAAAAGAGCTAACGGTGAACGTAGATAAGACAAAGGTGATGTGTTTCAGAAACAGAAAGAGCAAAATAAATTACGTTTGAAAGATGAACGGACAAAAAGTGGAAATTGTGGAGGAGTTTTGTTACCTAGGTTTTTGGTTTGAGGCAGAAGGAGGAAACGAGCTGCAGGTAAGGAAAAGAATTGAATGTGTGAGTAAAGTAATGGGCCAAGTATGGGGTATAGGAAAGAGAAGGTTCAAGAACGATTGGAGAATGAGGGTCTGGTTGTTTAATGCGTTGATGTGGGCGGTGTTGTGTCATGGTGTGGAGATCTGGGGATGGAAGGAACATAGGAAAGTAGAGAGTATGCATGAGCGATTCCTGATGTGGGTAATGGTGGTTAGCTGGAGTTGCCCAGTATATATGTTAAAAGAAGAGTTAGGAAGAGAAAATATGGTTACTAGACAAATTAAGAGAGCATGGAGGTTTGAAGAGAAGCTAAAAAGGGGAGAGGGAAGTAAAATTGCACAAGCATGTTAGGTGAAATTCGGAACGATGAAGCGAGAGGTAATGTGGGAAATTCAAAATGGGAGGCAGAAAGGAGAAAAATGAGAAGGGTTTGTAATATTCGAGAAGGGGTTATGGAGTGGCAGGACATAGAGTTAGAGCTATTGGTTAAACAAGGAGAAGAGAGATG
>NC_046659.1:140474559-140490238 GCF_010883055.1 Belonocnema kinseyi | reverse complement strand
TAAGGGAAAGCAAGAGAGTAGGGCAGAGCCAAACGGGTGATCCTGAAAAGGGACAGTAAAAAACGAAAATTGTTTTCAATATCGTGGAAAATGCATTTTTTTTATGGTAGGAGGAGACGGAAGCTCTGGAAGCTCGCTCATTTTAGGAATTAATATCACTACTGTTACTATTGTTTATCCTACGTAATGCGAAAGAGCAGATAGAATATAAGTAGTAGTTAAGTTATACTCATTTGACATTTGACATTTAACGTTCAAAGTCTGAATTTTTAAACAAGAAATAAGTTTTTGCGATACAAAATTCAATTTTCAATCAAAAAACAAAAAAAAAATGTGAACCAAACAAATTTTTATCAACCAAATTTTTCAAAAAGAATAGTTGAATTTTCGATTAAAGAAGAAGAATTCTTTAAAAAAAGTTTGCATTTTCATTTTAAAAAGTTGCTATTTCTAATAAAACAGATACATTTTTAAATCAGAAAGATAAATTGTAGAAAAAAATTTGAATTTTCTGCTTAAAAAATGGCTGTTAAACTTTCAGGATTAAGGTCTGAATTTTAAACAAGAAATTAGTTTCTACGGATAAAATTGAATTTTTAATAAAAAGAAGGCGATTTTCTTCAACCAAAAAGAATGAATTTTTAACAAAATAGTTAAATTTTCTACCAAAAAGTTGCATTTTTGCCAAAAAATTAAAAGTCTACTAAAACAGGTGAATTTTGAAATCAAAAAGATAAACTTTCGAAACAGAGGTTGTATTTTCAACCGAACAATTGCATTTTTATTAAAGAAAGATCACATTTTTCCTAAAACAGATTTTAAACAAAAAGTGTAACTTTTTAACAAGATTGTTAAATTTTCAAAACAAAAACGGTTGTCCCCCCTACCCCTAATGAAAATTCTACTAAAATATGTGAATTTTCAAATAAAAACGACAAATTTCCAGAAAAAATAGTGTTTATCCAAAAAAAGATTTCAGTTCACTTATTTTGAATTTGCAACAAAAAATAATGGCTTTTTAACAAAATTATTAAATTTTTAACCAAATTATAATAGGATTTATATCTAAAAAGATAATGTTGAAAATAAGAGTCTTCTGGAGAAAGTTTTGCGAATTTGCAAAAATTACGGACATGAGCAGTGAAATAAATGGTTGATTGGCTAAAGAAAAATTTAGTTGTCTGGACCAAATTTTGTCGTTGCTGCAGAAGCAACAAAATCGTGTTGTTGAGACAACTAAATTCTTTTGTTGAAGCATTTGTTTGAACTAAACAAACAGTTTGGTAGCAACAGCAATAAATTTAGTAGCGACAACCAAAATTTATTGTAAATTGAATAGGCCTATTTGGTTAAATTAACCAAATATTTATTAGCTCAACAGGATGATTTTGTCGGCTTGACAGATATATTGTCGATTTAAAAAAATAGTTTTTCTTAACGAACTAAATATTTGTAATAACAACATAATTTTTTGCCGATCAAACTAATGTTTGGTAGAATTAACAAAATAGTTTTGTTAGAGAAACACTATTTTTTAAACAGCAGTTATTTTGTTGCGGGAAAAATTAATTTTTTAAATAAAATATAAAACATTAGAATACTTTAATAGTTTAAGATACTTTAATTACTGTCTTAATTACATTTAAGCGTGTTTTTAGGATTTGAGAGATTAAATAAAACAAATCCACGATATTGAAAAAGTTGTTAGCTGTTCATCAGGAGTCGAAAGAGAGCGCATGCGCGGTTGCGCGTTTGGTACGCTCAACAAAATTCTTTGGTACACTTAACAAAATTATTTTGTTGCAAGGGCATTAAAACCAAAATTCTACTCTATTATAGAAAATCAGTTTAAATATACACTAGGGTGGAAAATTTTTACCCTTCCCATAAATCTAGCGTCTTTCCATGTAGTTCACAGAGAAATAAAAAGAAAAATATCCTTCCAAAATAATAGAAAGAAATAAAAAAAAAAGAAAAGCCATAGTCCATTTCTGCTTCTCAAGTGGCTGTGCCCAAGGACTTTCCTGTTACTATATTGTGCTATTCCATGGCATCTCGTAGCACTTTAGCGGAAATATGCTCTTAAAGATAATAGCACCCTGGTGCCCGGACGTTATTAACGTTGTACGTTTTCTCTCCCACACTGTATGGCTTCACGTTGGTCGCTGACCATATTAAAGACAATAAACAAAAGGTCCCTTTAAAAAGTCACATTTAAATATAAAAAGAGAAAAATCCGCAGGGTTTTGGATTTAATTAAATTTTATCCGGCAGACCCAGTCTTACGGGAAAAATGGATAAAAAGAAACAAGAGGAGGGTGATTTTCCGCATAGCGCGAGATTTTAGCAGAGTGATTTCAAAAAAAAATTGTGAAAATGGTTTTGGCGGATTACTAGACTCAGGCGAATTTTCAAACAAAAGGGATTGCTTTTTCACAAAATTGATGAATATTCAAAAACAAAGGAAATAATAAATGACTACATTTTAAAGAAATATTGCAATTTGACACTAAGAAGATTAATTTTATATCGAAAAAGGAAAACTTTCAACAATATGAATAAATTTTCAATTAAGTAGTTTAATTTTCAACCAGAATAGAAAATGTTATAAAAAATAGTTCAATTCTGAATTAAAGACGTAATTTTTCAATTAAAATGAATCTTCAACTGAAATAGTTCAATAAGCAGTTTAAATAAGCAGTCAAAAAGACAAATTTTCAAAAAAAAGTTGACTCTACGACCAGCAAAGATAAGTTTTATAAAAACAGTTTTTTTTCAACTGGATTAGTTTCAAACCAAATAAGTAAAATCCTCAACCAAAAAAACACGTTTCTAAAAAAAAAACAGTTCACTTTTTAACAAAAAAAAAATACATTGGAACAGAATATTTTAATTTCAACAGAGTAGATTATTTTTAATTAAATAGTTAAATAGTTTATTTAACAACTAATTTTTTATCAGAATAAACAATTTTATAAAAGATAATTCAACTCTTAATTAAAGACGAAATTTTTCAACTACAATAAATGTTCAACTAAAATAGTTGAATTATCACTTCAAAATAAATTTTTGAGCAAAATAATAACGTTTTTTTTTCAAAAAAGCGTTTAAATTTTCACAACAAGAGATGAATTTTAAACAAAAGGGTTGAGTTTTAAAACTAAAAAGACCAATTTTCAACAAAAAGTTGACTTTATAACCAAGAAAAATAATTTCCATTAATATTGTTTATTTTCTGCAAAATAGATAATTTTTATGTAAATATGGGGATCCTCGAACAATTTAAATTTTTTAGTAAAGTAGATTGTTTTTAACTAAATAGTGTAATAAGTCAATTAACAATTAATTTTTAACCAGAATAACCAATTTTATAAAAGATAGTTCAATTCTTAATTAAGGACGTGATTTTTCAACTAAAATGAATCTTGAACTGAAATATGTAAATCATCAGTTAAAAAATTAATTTTAAACCTGAAAACAATGATTTTTTACAAAGTAGTTAAATTTTTAACCACGAAAGATGAATTCTTAACAAAAGAATTGACTTTTAAAACTAAAAAGACAAATTTTCAATAAAACCATTCACTTTTCAACCAAAAAAGATACTTTGTAACAAAATATGTTAATTTTCAAAAGAGTATATTATTTTTTAACTAAATAATCCAATAATTCAATGAACAATTAATTTTCAATCCGAATAATAAATTTCATAAAAGATAGTTCAGTTCTTAATTAAAGACGTAATTTTTCAACCAAAATGAATTTTCAACTGAAATAGTTAAATTATTAGTTGAAAAATAAATTTTCAGACAAAAAACAACGATGTTTCAACAAAATAGTTGACTTTATAACCAACAAAGATATATTTTATATAAACGGTTTATTTCCTACAAACTAGATAATTTTTAGCCAAATAGGTGAAATCCTTAACCAAAAACCGAATAATCAACAAGACAATTCACTTTTTAACAAACAAGATGCTTTGTAACAAAATATTTAAATTTTCAGCAGAGTAGATTATTTTTTTACTAAATAGTCCAATAGATCAATTTTCAACCAAAAAGATGAATTTTCCAGCAAAGGATTAAAAAAATACATTTTTTAACTAACAATCAAATGGTTCCCTTTAGGTTGAAAAATTATTTCTTCTTGAAAACAACAAATTTTAGGAAAATGGTTCAATTTTTATTCAAATTATTTACAAATACGCTCAAGCATCTTCGAACAAAAAACTTAATTTTTAACGAAAAAATTAAACTTTCCAACAAATAGATAAATTTTCAACTTGAAAAGAATGAATGAATTTAGAAAAAACCTCTGAAATACAACATTTTCTATGTCGAATTTATTACTTTCTTCCTAAATTTATACATTTTCACAAATGTAACAAAAAAATTTGATTTTTCTTATAACTCAAAAAGATAGATTCTCAGCGACAAATGGTATATTTGAATTCTTAGTCTAAAGGAATTAATTTCTTTAAAAAAATGTCCTGTTGATTTTTAACCAAATAGTTCAATAGTAAAATTTTCAACTTGAAAAATTTAAATTTTCAACCAAAAATTCAATAGTTAGATTTTTAATGGGAAAAAATAATTTTCTCATAAAAAAATAACATAATTTTCGACTTTTTTCGATTTTTCAATATTTTGGGGGTTGAAAACGGGGTGTTCCAGATGAAATAGGGGAATGAAACTTTTTTAAATGTCTTTGGACATCAGATGCAACCATTCTGAAGCATAAAATTTTACGTCTGGATTTTAGGGAATTTTTTGAAATTTTTTTTTGATTTTTCAATATTTTGGGGGTTGAAAACGGGGTGTTCCGGATGAAATAGAGGAATGAAACTTTTTTTAGTGTCTTTGGACATCAGGTGGAACCATTCTGAAGCATAAAATTTCAGGTCTGGATTTTAGGGAATTTTTTGGAATTTTTTGTCGATTTTTCAATATTTTGAGGGTTGAAAACTGGGTGTTCCAGATGGAATAGGAAAATGAAACTTTTTTTAGTGTCTTTGGACATCAGATGGAACCATTCCAAAGCATAAAATTTTAGGTCTGGATTTCAGGGAATTTTTTGGAATTTTCTGTCGATTTTTCAATACTTTTGGGGTTGAAAACGGGGTGTTCCAGATGAAATAGAGGAATGAAACTTTTTTTAGTGTCTTTGGACATCAGATGGAACCATTCTGAAGCATAAAATTTTAGGTCTGGATTTTAGGGAATTTTTTGGAATTTTTTGTCGATTTTTCAATATTTGGGGGGTTGAAAACGGGGTGTTCCGGATGAGATAGGGTAATGAAAATTTTTTTTATTGTCTTTGGACATCGGATGAAACCATTCTAAAGCATAAAATTTCAGGTCTTGAAGTTAGGGGACTTTGTAGCATTTTTTTCAGTTTCATTATATTAGGGGTTGAAAACGAGGGTGTTCCGGATGAGACAGGGGAATGAAACTTTTTTTATCGTCTTTGAACTTTAAGTAGAACGATTCTGAAGCATAAAATTTTAGGTCTGGATGTTAGAGGAGTTTTCCCGATTTTTCGCTGTGTTAAGGATTGAAAACGAGTGTGGTCCTGATGAGATAGGGGGTTGAAATTTTTGCGGGTACCTTTTTTCATCAAATAGACCTATCTGAAACTTTTAAATTTTAGGTCTCGCACAAAAAAATTTTTTTGTAAATTCGTTTTTTTAAAACGTTGCAAACTTAAGCGAGGTGAGTAGTTCAACTTTAAACAAGTAGTTGAATTTTTACAAAAAAAAAACCTTTTAACAAACAAAATTACTTGTTAACAAATTACAAGAATTTTGAACCAAGAAGATACATTCTTAAAAAGGATCTTATTTTTCCACACACAAAAAATAAACAAAATACAAGAATTTTCAACTAACAAAGACAAATTCTAAAAAAAAAAATCGTTCCATGTTCAGTTTAAACAAATAGTGCAATTTTCAAAGAAGAAGATCAATTTTCTGTCCGAAAAAAAGAATTTTCAACCATGCAGTTGAATTTTTAAATTAAAAAAATGCATAATTGACCAGAAATGGAACAGTTAAATGTTCAGTTTGAAAACTTATATTCAACCAACCAAGAAGAAACAGATTAAAAAAAAACAGATTAATTTTAAACGCAAGACATGATTTTCCATTTGAAATAAATATTTAACTGAAATAGTTTTTTAATCAAATGGTCAAATTTTCAAAAAACATTTGAATTTTTAAAGAAAGAAGATAAATTTTATCAAAGTTGGTTCATTTTCAACAAATTGTATTAATTTTTAACAAAATAGTTAAGTCCACAACAACAACAAAAAAACGAATTTTGAACGAAACAATTAATTTTCAACCAAAAAAGATTTTTTTCAACAGAATTAATTGAGTTTCAACAAAGCAGATTGATTTTTAATCAAATACTTGAATTTAAAAAAAAATCATGAATTACTAACCAGGAAAATTAATGTTCTATCAAGAAATATGACTTTTCTCGCAAATAATTTAATTTGGTAAGAAAAAGATCAAATTTGTAAATGAAAATGCAATCGTAATATTTTTTATTTTAAAAATAACTTTCTGATAGAAAAACGAGTTTTTAACAAAGTATTTAAACTTTCAATGAAATCGTTGAATTTTTAAGCAAGAAGAGTGATTTCAATACGAAAAAATACAAAGTTTTATCAAAATGAATTTATTTTTTACTGAATAGTTGAATTTTCAATCAATAAACTTATTTTTCCACAAAAAATACACAATTTTAAGAAAATGTATGAATTTTTCATCTACTAACCATTTTTTAAAACAAATTTGTTAAATTTTGAACCAAGTAAAGTAATTCTTAAAAAATTTGCTTTTGAGAAATAGTTATATTTTCTACTAAATAAGATCAATATTTTATCAAAAAATGAATAGTATAATTGGGGTTCCAGAGATAATTTTTAACTCCATAAAAAAACGTATTTTCAACGAAATAGTTTAATTGCAAATCAAAGAGGATACGTTAAAAAATAAAAACAATACATCTTCAACTGAAATTCTTAAATTTTTGTCAGAAAAATAAATTTTGAACCAAGAAAAAATCATTCTTTTACAAATCAGTTACGTTTTCAACCCAAAATATGTATTTTCTACAAAGCTAGTGGAATTTTTAACCCAAAAAGTGAATTTTCACTAACATACATAAAATAGAACCAAAATCGACCTTTTTACAAAATCGTTAAATTTTCTACAAAGCCGATTAATGTTTGACGAAATAATTAAATTTTTAACCAAAACCATACATGCTCAACCAAGAATATTAATTTTCTACTGAAAAAAGGGAAATAAAAAAAATTAATTTTTATCGGAACAAATACCTAGTCGGCACAACATTTTAGAACGTAATTGGACCGTCCTAAAATTGTTTCTTAGATCCACGATTGTTTTTCATCTAAGAATGAAATCATTGAACTATTAAATTTTTTTAACTATAAATTTAATTTTAATTTTTTTTGTATTCAAAAATCATTCAAAATGAAAAAAAATCACATTCAATTTTTTCAAATGTTCCTAGGAATATTGAAAAACTCTGTTCATTCACTTGAAATTTTTGAAAATTCTTTGAATACTTTTAAAATTTTTGTGTGAAATCTTTTTAAAAAATCTTTTTCTGTTTAAAATTCTTGTTAAATATCTTGAAATCTTCACAATATTTCTTGAATTTACTAAATTATATTTTTTATTTTTTATTCTTACCAAATTGAAATATTTTGCTTTTGAATCGTCTCCTCTTTTTCGAAATTCGAGGAGATCGTTTGGATCTTCTCTTAAAGTTCATTTTTAAAAATAAAATATCATGAAAAACATTTCCTTAAATTTTAAGAAAATTCATTTTTTAATTCTCTTAAAAAATTGCAACCTTCTAATTTCAAAATTACTAAAAATTTTCGTGAAAATTAAACTATTAGTTGAATATTATTTGTTTCTTTTTAAAATTTAACTGTTTGGTTGAAAAAATGTAAATAGAGCAGTTTGATTGAAAATTAATTTCGGCTTATTAATTATTAAAATATTTGGTAAAATATTCAACTCTTCTTAAATGAAATTTGAGGAAATTGTTTTAATTTTCTCCTGAAGTTCATTTTTGAAAATAAAAATCAGGATAATTTTTCCTGTAAATCCGAAGAAAATTTATTTTTTAAATCTTTCAAAAATCTTAAACCTTCCAATATTTTCAAATTATTGTAATTTTTCGTGGAAATTAAACTATTAGGTTGAAAATAATTGTTTAGTTTTGGAAAATCAACTATTTGGTTAAAAATTGATTTTCTTGATTGAAAATTCAAATATATTGTTGAAAATGCAATATATTCCGAGTTGAATTCTTAAGAATATTGAACCTACATTAATTTTATTTAAAAAAATATAATAATAATATCATCAAGATACTTTTTGCAGAATAAAATCTAAAAAGTTAGAGCAGTTTGGGTGAAAATTAATACCGTTTTATTAATTATTAAACTATTTGATACAAATTTAAGTTTTCTCAATGAAGTCAATATTTTGATATAACATTAAAGGGTTTAAAAATTTATTTCATTAGTTGTCAAAACTTAAATTATTTTTTTTAATCATTCAAAATTAAAAAAAATTGGATCACAATCTTACAAATATTCTTCGAAATTTTGAAAACGTCTGTTTATTCACTTGAAATATTTGAAAATTTGTTTGAAGCTTCTTAAATTTTGGTGCAAAATCTGTTTAGAAAATTTGCAGTAAAAAAAATGTACAGTGTAAAATTCTTGTTTAATATTTTCAAAAATTTTCTTCATATTTCTTGAATTTACTCTATTTTTTATTTTTTTATCTTTTTTATTTTTTAATCTTACCAAATTAAAACATTTTGCTTTTAAATCCTTTTCCAAATTCGAGTGAATCGTTTAAATTTTCTGTTAAAGTTGATTTTTCAAAATAAAAAATCATTTTTAATTCTTTAAAAAATGTAAGACCTACTATTTAAAATTATGTAAATTTTTCGTGAAAATTAAACTACTAGGTCCAAGATAATTGTTTCCTTTTGAAAATTCAACTATTTGTTTAAAAATTAATTTTATTGTTTAAAAATGTAACTATATTTTTGAAAATTAAATATATTTCGACTTGAAATCTAAAGAATATTGTATCTACATTCATTTTATTTAAAAAATATAATTATCTATTATTTCCATATTTTTCAATAAAATTAAATTACTTTATTCTAAAGGACCCCTACAGGAAATAAACTTAATTCTATTTTCAGAAAAAATATAAAAAGTTAGTGGATCTATATAAAAGCCCCGAATCGAAAATTTCCACGGCAGTTTCTTTATTGCGAGAAATTTTTATATTAGAGTGCCTATTCGAAGCCATCTGTCGTAAATACTTGACCTCTCCACCCGCATCAAATCACCTTTCCTAATCTCATTTCAAATAAAAATGCCAGAAACTTACATTGAAATCGACCTTTCTAGTTCTTGCCCCAAAACCATAAATTTTACCAATTTCTCTGTTTTTGATTACGAGAGTTACGAGTCTAAGGAAACATTTTTTTCTTGAGGCAACAAAAAAAGACACAAATAGATACATTTAGGCCACTCAAGTTCCATCTATCTTAGGGGAGAATAGGATAATTTGTTTTGGAAAAATTTTACTTTTTCAATACAAAAATATATGAGTTTTCAACAAAAAAGTTAATTCTCAAGTTTTTTTTGCAAATTCTTTAAATCTTAAGATTTGGAGATAAATCAGCATGAAAATAAGACTTTAAAAAAGAAAAAGAAATAAATTATAGAAAAATACATTTTCTGAATAAAATTAATGCATAGGTATTTTGTAAGCATTAAAAATTGATTTGAAATCAAAAAGTTGAATTCACAACGAAATAGCTTAATTTTCAATCAAAAGTTACGAAATTTCATCAAGAATGTAGATTTTTGAACCAAAAAGTTCAAGTTTCACACCTGCAAATGTTAATTTTTAACCAAATGATTGTTTTTCTAATTATAAAATATTACACTTTAATAAAAACAGTTACATTTTTTATCAAATAGTTGAATTAAGCTAGAAAGAATGATTGATTTAAAAAAAAAATAAAATTTCAAAAAATAGTTGAATTTTGAACATGAAAATGTCTTTTTAACCAAATTGTTTAAGCTGCAACTAAAAAGATCAACTTTTCAATTAAATATATGCATTTAAAAAAAAGGATACATTTTTTGTCAAAAATAGAATAGTTGCCATTTCATCCAAAAAGATGAAATCTAGAAAGTTGCATTTTTTACCAAATAGGGGAAAAAATTAATTTTCAACCAAACAGTTGCATTTACAAAATAAATATATTTTATATTCAAGCTCACGAATTTTTAGCAAAACAGTTGAATCTTCTGGAAATAAAATGAATTTTCAAAAAAAAGTCGAAGTTCGAACCTATAGAAATTTATTTTCAATATAATATTTGAAGTTTCTACTAAAAGGACAATCCTTTAATATAATAGATGAATTTTTAATTAAAAAAAGATTAATTTTCAACCAAATATGGAATAGTTAATATTTCATCCAAAAAGATGCAATCCAGGAAGGAATGAATTAAAAAAAAAGAAGTAAATCTTCAATTGTTAAAATGAATTTTTCAAAAGTCTAATTAAATTTTCTTAATATAGTTAAACTTCGAACATACAGAAATTTACTGTCAAACAAATTTTTGAAGCTTCAACTAAAAAGATAAACTTATTGATCAAATAGATGACTTTGCAAATAGACAAGATAAATTTTAAACCGAAAATAAAATAGTCTATATTTTCTCCTACGAAATTTTAATTTTAAATAAAAAACAGTTGAATTTATTAATTTAATATTAATAATTATTATTAATATTGATATTAATTTCTGATAATGATAATAATCAATAATATTTTTAATAATATTGATATAATAATTTAATAATAAAATGAATAAGATAATTTAATAACGAAAAATAAATTAGTTCATATTGCATCCACAAAATTTTGTGTTTTAAATGAAAAAACAGTTGAAATGAATTAAAAAGACGAATTTTCAGCAAAATTGTTATATTCTTGAACTAAACCAGATACATTTTTAACGAAAGATTTGTATTTTTAATTAAAAAAAGATCAAAGTTGTGCCTACCGGGATAAATTCTGTAAACATAGTTGAATTTTCAACTCTAAAAGGTTAATTTTTTACTTATAAAAACCATTTTTCAACGAAACAGTTGAATTTTTAACTAAAAAGAATCATTTTTTAACCACGAATGGAATAATTCAATTTTCTGTCCAAAAGTTTAATTCTTACCAACAGAAAATAAATTTTTAACAAAATAGTTAAGTTTTCAACGAAAAAGGTAAAGTTTAAACAAATAAATAAATGTTAAATAAAGTCAGTTCAAATTTTACGTTCATAGTTGCATTTAAAATTTTTTTCAAAAATTATTTGTAATAAATAGTTTAACTTCAAAACTAAGATATAAATTTGGAAATAAAATAATGAATCATGTTAACTGAAATAGTTTTATTTTCAATTAAAATAAAATTAATGTTTTAAAAATCTAACAAGGTTAGTTAAATCTTCAAGAAATAACATGAATTTTTAACAAAAGAGTTCATCTTGAAACCAAGTTGTTGATTTTTCAACCAAAAAGATGAATCTTTGATTAAGAAAATGAATTTTTAATAAAGTAGTTCGACTTGCAATAAAGTAGTTTAATTTCCAATGGAAAATTTATATTTTAAAGAAATAGTTACATTTTGAATCAAATAATTTAATTTTCTAAAAAATATTTAAATTTTTAAACAAATAGTAAGATTTTCAAACTTATAAACATAAATTTTTAAATTTCAAAAATTCAAAAAAAAAGATTAATTTTTGGCCAAAAATGAAATACTTAATATTTCATCCGAAAATATTTTAATTCGAAATCATAAGAAGTTGAATTTAACCAAACAAGATAACCAAATAATTGAATTTTGAATTAAAGATCAACCATTTATAACTGAAATATAAATAGTTACATTATCAGAGAAAAATTTAATTTATAATAAACAAAATCAATTTTGAACAATATAATTAAATACTCTACCTATCGATCAATTTATTAGTTTATTTTTTAGGCTGATAATACAATTTTGAACTAGAAAAGAATAATTTTTCAAAAATTAGTATAACTCCCGAACCAAAAAAAAAAAACGAATTTCCAACTAACTTGAGGTATCTTAAACAGGAAAAATAAAATTTTCAGTAAGAAGAATGAATTAAAAACCACAAATTTGATAACAAACTTTTAAATTAAAAAGAATGAACTGGCAAAAAAAACAGTTACATTGTATTATGATGTTATCTCAAATGAAAAAGTTTCTTAAAGACAAGAAAAAAAATTCTAACGGAAAATAAGGGACCAAATGGAAAAAAATTCTGGAATTTTTGGAAAATAAATTTATTTATTTGTATTTCTATTATATGTATTTTATATTAAATTGTTTAAGCTTTAACTAAAAAACATCATTTTAAAATTAAGTAGTTAAATTTAAAAAAATAAAAAAGATTAAGTTTTGACCAAAAATGGAATAGTTAATATTTGATCCAAAAATATTTTTATTGGAAATTAAAAAAAAGTTCAATTTAACCAAAGAAGACAACAAAATAGTTAGAAATTTAAATGAAGTCGACCAATTTTCATAGGAAATATAACTTGCTACATTATTAGTTAAAAAATTTAAACCATATCAAACAAAATCATTATTTAACAATATAATTAAATAATACACCAAATTAACTACCTTTCAACCAAACAGAAACATAAAGAAAAACTTTTTTTAAAATTTTTTTTACGATAGTAGTGAAGTTTTAAATTAGAAAAGATTAATTTAAAAAAAATTAATTTAACTTCCGAACGAATAAAAGAGTAATTCCTCACTAACATGAGGTATTTTCAACCGGTAATGTGCAATTTTAGATAAAAGAATTAATTGAAACTAAAAATATATAACTCAAACAAGTATTTGAATTTTCAAGAAATAATGAAATTTGTAACCAAATAGTGGAATTTTAAGTAAAAAACATTTGTTCTAAACAAAAAATTCGATAGCGGACTTTTTAATTTAAAAAAAATGGAATGAACTTACAGGGAAAAACAATTAAATTTTCTTATTATCTTCTCTTAAAGGATAAAAAGGGAAAGTTTCTTAAATACAAAAAAAGATCAATTAAAAAAATGCGGGAAATAAGAAAAAAGTGTGAAATCTGAATTTTTGTATCCCTTCCATCCTTAAGTAACAAGAAGTAATTTTATAATTTTTCTGCATCCCCTCATCCCTTAAAAAAATCCGTAATTTCTTGATGGGATCTTAAAATTTCCTAAAGTTTATATTTGTATGATGATTCGCCTACTTCAATGAAAGTCTCTGGAATGAAAAAAAAAGTACATTAAAAGAGAATTTTACATGGAAATTGAGTTTCCTTCCCCTTTTATTTTACCCTTTGTCTGCAAGAATCAGAATCCGCAATGCAAATTCGAGATAGGAAACACCAAGTTCTAGGGTACATATTTTAAAAGAATCGAATTTGAAAAAGTCTTAGGTTTTCTTCTTTTTTTCTCTCTGCCAGACACATCAACCACATTTCCCTTTTCGGAGTCCTACCTTTTCCATCTCAAGGGAATTCCGCGAATCGAAATACGAGTCTTGTTGTCGTAACTGTATTTCAGTTGGTGCTACTTAATTCTAGTTCATTCGAATTTTATTCGTAAGCTGAAAGTACAAGATTCCAACAAACCTGAATGAAATATACAAAGGTATAAAAAAGGTACTTCAAAAGTTTTTTTTTTTATGCCAACCTTAGATCAGTTTTACCAACCAGATTTCTAAGGCTTAGTTAATTATAGATTTTTGGGCCCATAACCTGTGTAAAATTTGAAATCAATTGATTAATATTCTGTAAGTATCGACCGGATAGAAATAAGTTTAAAAAATTTTAATTTACAAGGTCACAGATTTGCAAAAATAACTTTTATTAATTTTAATAATATGCTCAATTATCAAAACTCATAATTTTCAGTTTTTCTAGGAAACAATGTTCTGTACTTATTTTAAACATATTTCTATGTATAACTTGAATTAGTTTTTAAAATAAATTTTTTAGTACTCAATGAAGTACGAATTAAAAAAATATTAATGCTTTTATTCAATTTATGTATGTGAGGGTGAATCGAAAAAAAATACATTTTTAAAGAAAGATTTATATTTTTAATCAAAAAAAGATCAAAGTTGTGCCTACCGAGATAAATTCTGTAAAAATAGTTGAATTTTCAACTTTAAAAGGTTAATTATTTATTTTAAAAACCCATTTTTTAACGAAACAGTTGAATTTTTAACTAAAAACAATCATTTTTTAACCACGAATGGAATAATTCAATTTTCTGTGCAAAAGTTTAATTCTTACCAACAGAAAATAAATTTTTAACAAAATAGTTAAGTTTTCAACGAAAAAGGTAAAGTTTAAACAAATAAATAAATGTTAAAGAAAGTCAGTTCAAATTTTACGTTCATAGTTGCATTTAAAAACTTTTTTAAAAATTATTTGTAATAAATAGTTTAACTTCAAAACTAAGATATAAATTTGGAAATAAAATAATGAATCATGTTAACTAAAATAGTTTTATTTTCAATTGAAATAAAATTAATATTTTAAAAATCTAACAAGGTTAGTTAAATCTTCAAGAAATAACATGAATTTTTAACTGCTTTTATTCAATTTGTGTATGCGAGGGTGAATCGAAAAAAAAATAAACAATCGAAAATAGCCATCACCGAAAAATTTGATTTTAAATCCATTATGAACTAATATTATCATCCGAACCCTTTATTAAGTTTTGGATGAAAACTGTTAAAAGTATTAATGGCCATCAACAACTTTGCTAGAGGAACAGATAATCAGGTATCGTCGACAAACCGAAAATAAAAAGGCAAAAAAATCTAATTTCCGAAAAGCAAAAATCTCCAAATCTTCCATCACTATTTCTGCTAAACTCGGAGAAATGACTAAACCTATGGGAGTACCAAACCTCTGTTGATAAAAAGATCCATTAAATTAAAAATAAGTTGAGTTCATAATAAAAACTATCCCTTGGATAAAATATTTTTGACATAATCGAGTACGAGTTTTTAAATTATCCCATCTATTTAAAATTACCTGTTTAACTAATTCAAGTGGTATACTCGGAAACATTGAAATAACATCCAAAGGAATCATTACATGGTCACCCGGAACCGTGTTTTGAATAATGCTTTTTTGAAATTCCCAGCCATTTTTTACAATATATTTAGAAGTTGTGTTAGACTCCTTGAAAATCAAATTGAAATTCTGTTCTAAACATTTTTGGGGAGTATTAATAGTTGAAATAACTATTCTTAAGAGATAGCCTATTTTGTGAATTTTTCTCATACCATAACATCTTCCAATAACTGTGTCTTCAATGTTAATATTAGTCAATCTTACGAGGGTGGATTGATAAGTTTCCGGCCTGACCAAGAAAAACAACGTTTTTAAGAATTTTTGTTTTTTATTTTTCAACATAATCTCCTCCAAGGCTGATACATTTCTCATAGCGGTGTTCTAGTCTAGTAATGCCATCTCTATAGAATGATTCGTCAAGCTCCT
>NC_046659.1:140458059-140474459 GCF_010883055.1 Belonocnema kinseyi | reverse complement strand
ACAAGCTATCTAAGGATGGTACTATAGAACGCCACCTCAAGGTAGGCCTAGTAGCGCCATCTCTTGGTCAGGCCGGAAACTTATCAATCCACCCTCGTATATCCTTTCTCAAAAGTTCTTGCTGTCTCCAATTGTCAGGACTCTTAAAAGTGTCTCTTTTTAATTTTCTTATTCGGATTTTCATGTAATAATTCAAAATCATCATGATTAGAAAGCTAATTCTCCAAATTCCTAACATAATCCGAATTTGTCATAAAACAGTTATAGTGCCTTTATCAGCATTCATGCAAACTATATCAGGGTTGTTTCTAAGAAATTTTTTCGTCATCCTAAAGCTTTTAGAAATTATACGATCAATATTACCAATATGCAAACAATTTTTATCAACAAAGCACTTTGACAAGTGTAACACCTTGTTTCGGAAATCCTACTGATCCAAAATGGGAATTTGGTGTTCCTTAATCCACATAATAAATCTTAAGATTTATAAAGTTACATAACTTCTGAAATTTTTTTTCTAAACTTTTGTTTCGCAAATTTTGTTGATTTTAGAGATAAATTTTTACTGGACTGATGTTTTTGCATCTAGATGTTTCTGATGAGATTCTTATATTTGGAAACATATTGTTGCGGAAAAGCGGAATATGATGTTGTGGGAGATCCCTCTTGGCATCAAACTGTAATTTAATTCGCAAGACACTTAGGTGTGTTTCACATGACATGAAAACCTTCTCCCCTGGGTCAAACGTTCTCGAAACGACTTTGCCTTTGAATTCCATATTTCGGAAGTCAAACTTTCGAGGGCCGAACTGCATATCGAGAAAGTGTTGGATATAACTTTTGGCATAATTCAACAGTGCCCAATGACATGTAGGACAACGATGCGACGTAGAGAGATAATTTATTCTGGATAAGCACCTTGGGGAAAACGTCAGACATCCCAGAATGCTCAAACTAACTTTATCTGGAATTCACACTTGTCCTGATGCCTGCACATATTCCTCTACTTTAAACCCATAAACCCCCTTGAAGCATACGATATTTTTTATAATAAATGGATTATTTCTGAAATTTCTCGAAATACATTAATTAATTTAGCCCATATTAGATTTCGAATAAAAACAGCATGATTTGCGGTAGGTAATTTTAGGGGTAATTTATAGTAACTTCCATTTCAAAAATTAATTTTTTGATAAACAAAAACGAATTTTTTGGAAAATAGTTAAATTTTTACCCAAAGAGACGAAGTTTCAACTGAAGCCATGCAAATGCAATTGACAGAAGAATTTTTAAGAAAGTAGTTCAAGTCTTATATAAATTAATGTTCAGGTATACAAATTAATTTTTAAAAAAACGAATTTTTAAAGAAAAAAAAACAAGTTTTCAATTGAAAGATACATTTTTTAACCCAGAAAATTAATTATCTACCAAAAAGGTAAATATTTAATAAAATACATAAATTTACAAATAAAAAAGACTAATTTTCATAAAAAATGGAATAGAAAAATTTTTGGATAAAAAAATTATATCTAATAGAATGAATCTTCAACAGTGTAGTTATATTTAAAAGCAAATGACAAATTTTTAGCATAATACATAAACTTTTAATCGATGACTTGAATACCCAACAAAATATATAAATTTTAAGCAAAAAGATTACTTTTTAAGAAAGAAACACTTAACGCATGCGATATTTTTTATAACAAATGGATTGTTTATAACATTTCTTGAAAAACAGTCATGAATTTAGCCCATAATAGATTTCGAATAAAGAAATCATGATTTACGGCAGGTAATTTTAAGGGTAATTTGTGGTAATTTACTACTAATTGCCCAAAATTCAATTTAAAATTGTCTATAAATTCTCTATGGTAAATTATCATAAACTAGCTAAAATTCGTTTTTAAACAAGTTTATAAACTTCCGAAAATTTTTGGTCATTTATGGTAATTTGAAAGGTAAATATGGTAAATTAGCATAAACTACCCAAAATTAAACTTTAAATTTTTCTAATAAAGTTCCTAAAATGTATGGAACTTTTCAGTAGTTAATGGTAATTTTGCAGGTAAATATAGAAAATTACCGTCAACAACCTAAAATTCAATTTTAAATATTTTTGTAAATTTCCGGAAAGTTATGAAATTTATGGTAATTTATAGTAATAGTACATGTAATATATCGTAACTTACCGTACATTGCCAAAAAATAAAATTAAAAATGTCTACACGTTTTTGAGAATTTAAAGAAATTTTTGGTAATTTATCGTAATTTTAAAGGTAAATATGGTAAATTACCATAAACTACCCAAAAATCAACTTCAGGCTTTTTTATAAATTTCTGGAATTCTATAAAATTTTCTGGTATTTTATGGTAATTTTACTAGTAAATATGGTAAATTAGCATAAACTACCCAAAATTATACTTTAAATTTTTAAAATAAATTTCCTGAAATTTGTGGAACTTTTCAGTAGTTAATAGTAATTTTGCAGGTAAATATAGTGAATTGCTGTAAACAGCCCAAAATTCAATTTAAAATATTTTCAAAATTTCCGGAAAGTTATGAAATTTATGGTAATTTATAGTAATAGTCCATGCAACTTATCGCAACGTAACGTACATTGCCAAGAAATCAAATTAAAAATGTCTATACATTTTTGAGAATTTAACGAAATTTTTGGTCATTTATTGTAATTTTAAAGATGAATATGGTAAATCACCATAAACTACCCAAAATTCATCTTTAAATACTTTTATAAATTTCTGGAACTTTTTGGTAATTAATAGTTATTGTACAGGTAAATATGTTGAATTAACACAAACCACAAAAAATTCAATTTAAAATTTTTTTCTAAATTTTCGGAAATTTATGAAATTTTTTGTAATTTATGATAATGTTACAAGTAGTTTATCGTAGCTGACCATAAATTGCCTGAAGATTAATTTAATAATATCTATAAATTTCCGGAAATTGAAGACAATTTTTGTTTATTTATCGTAATTTTAAAGGTAAATATGGTAAATTACCATAAACTACCCAAAATTCAACTTCAGGCTTTTTTATAAATTTCTGGAATTTTTAAAATTTTTTGGTATTTTATGGTAATTTTACAAGTAAATATGGTAAATTAGCATAAACTACCCAAAATTAAACTTTAAATTTTTTAAATAAATTTCCTGAAATTTATGGAACTTTTCAGCAGTTAATGATAATTTTGCAGGTAAATATAGTAAATTACCGTAAACTACCAAAAATTCAATTTTAAATAATTTTGAAAATTTGCGGGAAGTTATGAAATGTATGGTAATTTATAGTAATTTTAAAGGTGAACATAATAAATTACCATAAACTTCCAAAAATTCATCTTTAAACACTTTTATAAATTTCTGGAAATTTCTGGAACTTTTTGGTAATTTATGGTTATTGTACAGATAATTATGGTGAATTACCACAAACCACAAAAAATTCAATTAAAAATTTTTTTTCTAAATTTCCGGAAATTTATGAAATTTTTTGTAATATATGATAATGTTACAAGTAGTTTATCTTAGCTGACCATAAATTGCCTGAAGTTTAATTTAATAATATCTATAAACTTCCGGAAATTGAAGACAATTTTTGGTTATTTATCGTAATTTGAAAGGTAAATATGGTAAATTACCATAAACTACCCAAAATGCAACTTCAGGTTTTTTTATAAATTTCCAGAATTTTATCAACATTTTCTTTATTTTATGGTAATTTTACAAGTAAATATGGTAAATGAGCATAAGCTACCCAAAATTGAACTTTAAATTTTATAAATAAATTTCCTAAAATTTATGGAACTTTTCAGTAGTTAATGGTAATTTTGCAGGTTAATGTAGTAAATTACCGTAAAATACCCAAAATTCTAGTTTTAAAAATTTTTGTAAATTTGCGGAATGTTATGAAATTTATGGCAATTTATGGTAGTAGTACATGTAATCTACTTAACTTGCCGTCCATTGCCAAAAAATCAATTTAAAAATTCCTATAAATTTTGGAAAATTTTAACGAAATTTTTGGTTATCTATCGTAATTTCAAAAGTAGATATGGTAAATTACCATAAACTACCCAAATTGCAATTTTAGGATTTTTTATAAATTTCCGTAATTTTATAAACATTTTTGTTATTTTATGGTAATTTTACAAGTAAATATGGTAAACTACCATTAACTTTCTAAAATTCATTTTTAAACATTTTTATCAATTTTCGAAAATATATAAAAATGTTGATAATTTTTGGCAATATTACAGGTAATTGATGGTAATATCACAGGTAATTCATAGTAGATTACCATGAATTGCCCAAAATTTAATTTGAAAATGTCTAAATTTCCGGAAATTTATGGAATTTTTCGGTAATTTATGATCATTTTACAGGTAAACATGGTAAATTACCATAAAATACCCAAAATTCAACTGTAAACATTTTCATAATATTCCGGAAATTTATGTAATTTTGGATAATTCATGATAATATTACAGATAATTTATCGTAACTTACCATGAATGGCCCAAAACTCAATTTAAAAATGTTTTTAAATTTCTGGAATTTTATCGAACTTTTCAGTAATTTGTGGAAATTTTACAGGTAAATACGTTAACTTATCATAAATTATCCAAAATTCATTTTTAAACATTTTGATCAATTTCCGGAAATTCATGAAAATTTTTGGTAATTTATGGTAATATTACGGTAATTTGATTAATTATATATACTAAATTTCCATAAATTTTTCGCAAAATTCTGTTATCTACAACTTCTTGAATGTGGCATAAAAATTAATTTTCCATTGGAAAAGACAAATTCTGAACAAAATTGATGAATTGGCAACAGCGTAGTTTAATTTAAACTTTAAAAGATACTCTTTCAACAAAGTGATTGGATTAACAACTAAAAAAATCACGACAATTGGATAGTTAAATTATTAGTTAATATTCAATAATTAGAGTTTCAGTTAAAAATGAAATTTATAGTTAAAAAGAAGTATTTTCTATCAAGAAAGACCCAATTTTCAACAAAATACATGAATTTTCAATACAAGATTATAATTTTTCACCAGAACAGACCAATTTTTTCCTAAATTTCTAAATTTGTAACTAAAATCTGATAAGGCTTTCACAAAAAATGCTATCGTTAAAATTTTAGTTTTTGAACAAAAGTGTAATAAATGATACTTTTCACAAATTATATTTTTATTTATAATTAAAAAAAAAACAATTTAATTTAATGAAAAAAGAGGATTTTTCAACATAATACTTGAATCCCCAGCCAAAGCAACAAATTTTAGAGTAAAGATTGACTTTTTAAACTAAGAAGGATACTTTTGAACAAAATAATTTAGTTTTTAACAAAGTAGATTTGTTTTCAATCAGTTAAATCTTGAATAAAATACATGGATTCAATAAAAAAATTGAATTTTTAACTAATAAAATATCAATTTTTTGAGTCAAATGGAATAAATAAATTTTCAGTTTGAAATTATTTCTCAAACAAAACAATTAATTTAAACAAAATAGTTAAATTTTTAACCAAGAAGATAAGTTTTCAACTAAAATAATGGATGTTCAACTAAAAAATGACGTTTTATTAAAATTGTTAGATTTTCTATTGGGTAGATTAACTTTTAACTAAATTAGATGCATTTTCAACAAAAAATTTAATATTTTAGTTAATACTTTAAACAAAATAGATGCCAATTTTAAATGAAAAACAGTTGACTTTAAAGGAAAAGACGATTTTTCAACAAATTAAATTGATAACTAAAAGGTATACATTTTAACCAAATTCATTAGTTTTTCAGAAAAGAATGGTATATTTAAATTTCTTTATCTTTGATAAAGAAATGAATTTTTATCAAAATTACTGAATTTCTTCTCAGGTAGATTAACTTTTAAATAAATCAAAATTATTTTCACCCAAAAAATATCAAATTTAATAATTTTCGAAAAACAGATTTAAATTTTAAATTAGGAACAACTAAAGTGAAAAAAGACAATTATTAAACAAAATAGTAGAATTATAAATCAAAACGACCTATTTTTAACAAAAAAGTTGAATTTTCCACTTAAAAGCATATTTTTCAACTAGAAATAAAAGTCACACATTTTCCATTTTTAAAATTAATTTTTCAACAAACAAAGACAAACTATCCAATAAAACAAATCTGCAACAAATTAGTTACATTGAAAAAAAGACGAATTTTTAACATAATACGTGAACTTTCAACCGAGCAGTTTAATATCCAACCAAATATTTGAGTTTTAACGGAAAAGATTACTTTTTAAGAAAGATTCTCAATATATAGCTGACAAAAAATGAAATTTACGCAAGATACATGAATTTTCAACTAAAAAAGAACAATTTTAGCCTGAAGTGAAATAGTTAAATTTTCAGATAAAAGAAAATTAATTTTAAAACAATAAAACAAATTTACAATACTAAAGTTGAATTTTCAAGAAAATAAATGAATTTTTCACTAATGTAGTTGAATATTCAATCAGAAAAACGAATTTTTAACAGGAAAGAAATATTTTCAAGCAGATGGATGAATTTTTAACTAAAATGATTAATCTTCAACCAGAAAGTGGTTTTAAAAAAATGGTTAAGTTTTCTGTAAAGTAGATTAATTTTTAAACGCATGAGGTAATTTTTTAACAACAAATATGGTAGATGGTACTTTTGGTAAACACCATTTTTATTAAAAATTAAAAACAATTGGTATCAAAGATAAAAGGTGAATTTTTAACAAAGTTGATGAATCCTGAACCAAAATAACGAATTTTTAACAAAAAAGTTGAATCTTCAACTAAAAGGATACTTTTTACAAAATTTATTTAATTTTCAACAAAGGAGATATATTTTTAGGCACATAAATAAATTTTTTATCAAGTAGTTGAATTTTTACTAAAAAGTATACATTCTCAATCAAAAACGGAATAGTTACATTCTCAATTTTTGAAATCAATTTTTAAACAAGGAAACATAAGTTTTCAACAAACTAGTTGAATTTTTAAAAAGAAGTCCAAAATTTTTGACTATGTTAAATTTTCAGGTAAAGTTATAAATGTTTAACAACAACAAAAATGAGCTTTTAACCAAGAAAATCAATATTTCAAGCAAGAAGATCAATGTTTATAGGAAAAAGATGAATTTTTAAGAAAATAGACAACTTTTACCTAAAAACAGGAATAGTTAAATTTTGAATTAAAAACTGAATTTTTTACTAATTAAATTAATTTTTAAAGCTATGAAAGTTAAATTATTAACCAAAGATATACATTTTTTAATAAAATAGTTAGATTTTATGCCAAGAAGATGAACTTTTAACAAAGTAGTTCAACTTTACACCAAGTAAATTAATTTTCATTAAACAAAATGAATATTCGACTAAAAATATGAAATATGAACCAAAATAATGGGTTGTTTCTGACTCCTTTGTTAAGTTTTTCATTTGTTTATAATTTATAATTTTAGTAGAAAATTTATCTCTTTAGCTGGAAATTTAACATTTTTGTTAAAAGTTTGTATTTTTAGTGATAATTAAATTTTTTTAATAAGATAATTTTATTATTTCAATTTTCGTTGGAAATTTAAGATTATTTAATTCGTCTTTTTGATTTTTTCTCCATTGCCTCGCTTTTTTTCTCAAGAAACAATTTTTTTAACTAAAAATTTAACGTTTTCTAAGACATTTTGTGTTGATCCACGGGAGTTGTAAATATTCCATAAGGGATAATTCGAACTAGATAAAACTGAAGTAACATTTTTAGAATGAAACAATTAGTTTTCTGTTTATAATTTTCTGACTTATAATACAAATTATAACTGCTTGTATACATCTTTGCCATTTTATAACTTTTGGTTAAGATTGCTTCACCAGAAGTGCTTTAGAAATTTTAGCTAAAACTTCCTTCAATTTTCAAGAAATATACTCAAATTCTTCTGAAAGTATTGTCTTTAGTTTTTTTTAAATTTCAATCAAAATTCATTTGTAATTATTGTTGAAATTTTTCATGAAACAAGAAGCAAAATCACAGCTAACTTCGTTTAATTACTACAACCAAAAAGTATTTGGAGATCCAGTTTCTGCTTTCAAGGGAAACCTCGGTAATTTCGAGCCAAGAAAGACAGAACAATACCAGTTTAAAAAAAATATTTTTCCAGTTATAACATTTAAAAATCGAATTCTTCTCGAAAACGATACAAAATATAAATGGAGGTTAATAATTTTAAATGTGTCAGCTTCCTGAAATATATTAAATTGTATCCTTTCCAGATGTTTACATAGTGTAATTCAATCAATGTTTCCAAAAATATAGAAAAAATAAATAAGAATCGACTAAAATAGCATTGAGATTAACGAACTTCATCTTTTTATTTTAAGAAACGTTTCTTTTAGTTAACTAAATATTCATAGTTCGAAATTTGCAGCTTCCTGAAATATATAAGATGTACCTTTTCCAGATGTTTATATTGTTTATTTCAATAAATTTTTTAAAAATATAGAAAAATCGTTAAATATTGGCTAATATAGCATTTAGTTAAACAAACATTAACAGTTTATTTTTAGAAATATTTTTCCTTTTTAGTTCACTGAATATTTAAAGAACATGTTCCATGAAATTATTTAGGTTCCTATACTTTGAAGTAAAGATGAATTAATTTTTACTGATTCAAATTTTTATTTTCCTCAGAAACTATGCCAAATATGAATAGCAGTTCATGGTTTAAAATTTTTCACCTTCCTGAAATCTATTAAATTGCACCCTATCCAGATGTTTATATTGTTTAATTCAATAAATTTGTACAAGAATATAGAATATATCGACTAAAACAGCATTCAGTTTAAAGAAATTTAATAATTTATTTATGAAAATGTTGTTTTTTTTTTAGTTCACTGATTATCCGACAACATGTTCAATAAGATTATTAAGTTTCCTGAGTTTCAATATAAAGAAAAATTGGTTTTTATTTCTAAAATGAAAGAAGTATATTTTTTGCTGATTCAAAATCTCATTTTTCTCAAAAACTATGCAAAAAATTGATAACAGTTCAGTATTCAAAATTCTTCAGCTTCCTGAAATCTATTAAATTTTTTCCCTTGCCAGATGTTCATATTGTTTAATTTAATCAATTTTTTTAGAAATATAGAAAAAATCGATAAAAGTCGACTAAAACAGCATTTAGTTAAAGAAAATTTAACATATTATTTTTCAAAACGTTTGTTTTCAGGTTACTGATCATTTAAACAACATGTTATAATATTATTGAGGGTTTTGAGCTTTAAAGTAAAGAAAAATTAATTTTTATCTTTAAATTTAAAAAATATATTCTGTAATGATTTAAAATCTCATTTTTCTCGAAAATTATTCAAAATATGAATTGAAGTTCATCGTGCAAAATTTGTTGGATTCCTGAAATATATCAGGTATAACCTTTCCAGATGTTTATATTGTTTAATTCAATAAATTAAAAAATGTATAGAACAGATCGATACAAAAAGACTAAAATAGCGTATATTTTAACGAAATTTAATAGTTTCTTTTCAGAAACGTTTATTTTTAGTTTACTATGCAAAAAATAAATAGCAATTCAATTTAAAAAATTGTTTAGTTGCTCAAAATCTATTTTATTTTTAAAGTTTCCAGATATTCGTATTGTTTGATTTATTTAATTATTCCAAAAATATAGAAAAAATCAATAAAAATCGACTAAGAAAACATTTAGTTAAACCAAATTCAACGTATTATTTTCAGAAGCGTTTTTTTTAGTTTACTGACTATATAAAGAACATTTTATAAGATTATTAAGGTTTTTGAGCTTCAAAGTAAAGAAAAATTTATTTTTATCTTTAAATTTAAAAAATATGTTTTGTAATGATTTCAAATATTATTTTTCTCTAAAACTTTGCAAAATATGAATAGCCGTCCCCGGTCTTAATTGTTCAGCTTTCTAAAAGCTATCAAACTGTACCCTTTACAGATGCTCATATTGTTTAATTTAATAAATTTTTCCAAAATGTAGAAAAAATCTACTAAAATAGCATTTGATTTAGCGATAATTTCTCAAACACTATGCAAAATATGAAGAGCATTTCATACCTCGGCATTTCTCAGATTCCTGAAATGTATTAAATCGTTTCCTTCCCAGATGTTTATATAGTATGATAGAATACATTTTTTTTAAATATAGAAAAAAAATCAGTGAAAATGGATTAAAACAGCATTAAGTTCAAGGAAATTTAACATCTTACTTTCAAAAGGGTTTGATTTTAATTGACTGACTATTTGAAGAACATTTTATAAGATTATTATGGTTTTTAAGCTTCAAAGTGAAGAAAAATTAATTTTTATCTTTAAATTTGAAATATATTCTTTAATGATTTAAAATATCACTTTTCTTGAAAACTGTGCAAAGTATGAATAGCAGTTCCTGGTTGAAAATTGTTCAGCTTACTGCAATCTATCAAATTGTTACCTTTCCAGATGTTTATATTGTTTAGATCAATACATTTTTCCAAAAATGTTTTCAAGGAATCGATCAAAATCAACTAAAATATAATTTGATTTAGCAATAATATCTCAAAAATTACGCAAAATATGAAGAGCAACTTCATAGCTCAGAATTTGTCACCTTTCTTTAATCTATTAAATCATATCGTTTCCAGATGTTTATACGTATAATATGATTAAATAAATTTTTCCAAAAATATATAAAAAATCGATAAAAATCGAATAAAATAGTATTTAATTAATAAAAATTTAACATGTTATTTTAAAAATCGTTTGATTTTAATTGACTGACTATTTAAAGAACATGTTATAAGATTATTAAGATTTTTGAGCTTCAAATTAAAGAAAAATTAATTTTCATTTTTAAATTTGAAAAATATAATCTTTAATGTTCTCAATATCATTTCTCTTGAAAACAATGCAAAATATAAATAGCAGTTTCCGGTTTTTAATTGTTCAGCTTTCGAAAAGCTACCAAATTCTATCCTTTCCAGATGTTTATATTGTTTAATTTAATCAATTTTTCCCAAAATTTTTTTAAAGGATTAGATCAAAATCGACTAAAGTAGCATTCGATTTAGCAATAACTTCTCCACAATTACGCAAAATATTAAGAGCATTTCATAGCTCAGAATTTGTCACCTTTCTTAAATTTTTAAGCCTATACTTTCCAGATGTTTATATAGTATAATTAAATAAATTTTTACAAAATTATAGAAAAAACTGATATAAGTCGACTAAAATAGCATTTAATGATTAGAAATTTAACATATTATTTTCAAAAACGTTTGCTTTTAGTTTACTGACTATTTAAAGAACATGTTATAAGATTATTAAGATTTTTCAGCTTCAAATTGAAGAAAAATTAATTTTTATTTTTAAATTTGAAAAAATATAATCTTTAACGTTCTTAAATATCATTTTACATGAAAATAATGCAAAATATGTATAGCAGTTCCCGGTTTTAAATTGTTTCGCTTTCGAAAATCTACCAAATTGTACCCATTCCAGATGTTTATATTATTTAATTCAATCAATTCTTCCAAATTTCTTTTTAAATAATCAACAAAAATCAAAGAAAATAGCATTTGATTTAGCAATAATTTTTGAAAATTACGCATAATATGAAGAGCACTTAATAACTCAGAATTTGTCAGCTGCCTGAAATCTATTAAATCGAATCCTTTCCAGATGTTTATATAGTATAATTAAATATAACTTTTTCAACTATATGAAAAAAATCGATAAAAGTCGACTAAAAGACCATCTAGTTAAAGAAAATTAAACAAATTATTTTCAAAAACATTTTCTTTATTTTACTGACTATCTAAAGAACATGTAATGAGATTATTAAGGTTTTTGAGCTTCAAAATAAAAAAATATTAATTTTCATCTTTAAATTGGAAAAAATATAATCTTCAACGTTTTAAAATATAATTTTCCTCGAAAACAATACAAAATATCAATAGCAGTTTCCGGTTATAAATTGTTCAGCTTTCTAAAATTTATCAAATTGTTCCCTTTCCAGATGTTCATATTGTTTCATTCAATACATTTTTCCAAACACATAAAAATTGGAAGAAAATCGGCTAAAATAAGATTTGATTTAGCGATAATTTTTTGAAAACTAGGTAAAATACAAAGACACTTCATAACTCAAAATTTATCAGCTTCTTAAAATGATAGAAATCATATCCTTTCCAGATGTTTATACGTACATTATAATTGAATAATTTTTTTGAAAAATATATAAAAAATCGATAAAAGTCGATTGAAATAGTATTTAATTAGTGGAAATTTAACATATTACTTTCAAAAACGTTTTCTTTTAGTTAACTGACTATTTAAAGAACATGTTATAATATTATTAAGGTTTTTGAGCTTCAAAGTAAAGAAAAATTGGTTTATATCTCTAAAATTTAAACAATATAATTTTTATCAGAAATAAATCTTATTTTTTTTAAACTACGCAAAATATGAACAGCCATTTATATTGAAAAAGTGGTCAGCTTCCTAAAATTTATTAAAATGTTCTAAAAGATATAAAAAATCTGTCAAAGTGACTAAAGTAGCATTCAGTTGGACGAGCTTCAAGAATTTATTTTTAAAACAGTTTTCTTGGTAAAGTATTAATATTTAAACTCGCCCTCCTTCCTGAAATCTATAAAATGATACCCTTACTTTGCCCTTGCCAGATATTTGTCTTGGGTAATTGAACACATTGAAAAAAAGATAGAAAAAATTCAATGAAAAAAACTGACTTATGTCTGTTCAAATACACAAGATAAATATCTGGTTTAAAGTTTAAAGAAATAAAATCTTCATTTTCTTCACAGTAAATATAATTTCAGTCGCTTTACTAGATTTTAAATATTTTTTTTTTTGTAAATTCTTGTCAAAACACACACGATATACATCTGGTTAGGGTACATTTTTACATATTTCAGGAAGCTGAGCAATTTCGAACTGTAAACTGCTGTTCATATTTTGCATATTTTTCGAGAAAATGAGATTCTGAATAGGTAAAAATGATTTTTCTTCAACTTTAGAGATAAAAATCAATTATTCTCTACTTTAAAGCTCAGTAAATTTAATAAATTTGATTAAAAATCTTCTTCAAACAGTCATTGAACTAAAAATAAACGTTTATGAAAATAAAATTTTAAAGTTTGTAAAGCTAAATGCTATTTTAGTCCTTTTTTATCAATTTTTTCTATGTTTTTTGAAAGTTTTTTGAATTAAACAGTATGAACAACTGAAAAATTTTAGAATCTAATAGATTTTAGGACTCTGAACAATTTTAGACTATGAACTGCTAATTTGCAAAATTCCTGGAAATAAAATCAAGAATCTAACGAACGATTTTGGGCAACCACCATAAAATGTTTCTATTGCAATTTTGAAAAAGTTTAAAAAATTTCTATAAGTGAAAAGAAAAAAATTCTTTTTGGTTGACAAAAATAAACAAGAAAAAAAATGAGAAGGAAACCAACAAAATCACGCTCCTTCTATGTTTTATTTCTGAACTCTTATTTATGTTTATTATTATCTTATCACAATAAAAAAAATTTGAAAAATTAATCACCAACTAAATAAATAATGTTCGTTAAAGCTTATACCACTTCTTTTAGCGTTGGAAATTTTTAATTATAAAAAATTTACTGTCTTGTTTAAACCTTCATTTCAGGACCTTTTTAAGGCTTATTTATGGTGACAAAAGAAAAACCGCTGAATTTTCGATTAATTTTGGCAATTTTGTTTTTCGGATCAAGTTTAAAAAATTCAAATAACTATAATGTGTAGTGCAAATTGTAAGAATGTCAAAATTGGTAAATTATCATTTACGGTATAACCTAAAAAAATCTCATAGGAAAATTTCCTTTTAATTATGCCATTTTTTATTATATTTTGGTTGATATTGTGGTTGACGAATTTTCGCAGTCAAATGATTAAGATAGTTACAGCGATAAGCACAATTTAAACGAAAATGTGATAAAAAATTGCATAATCTGAAGGAAGTTTTCCTACGAGATTTTTTTAGATTATACCGTAAATGATACGTTCTCAATTTTACAATTTTAATTTTTTACAATTTGCAATTCACATTCTAGTTATTTCATTTTTCCCGAAAAATGAAAATGTTAATATTAATTGAACATTAAACATAATCTCATAAAGCACTATTACCAAGGCAAAAAAAATCGAGCAGGCAGGAACAGCAACGAAACCACAAATATTATTATTGTGTTTTCGTTGCTGTTCCTGCTTGCTCGAATTTTTTTGGCCTTGATAAGTTTGCACGAGGGGCGAAAAGTTGGTGATTATTTTTTTTTACAAATGATTTTTTATTGTGATTTGATAATAATGAGAAGAAAAAAGAAGGAAGGGGAATCAGTTGGTTGCCTTCTCATTTTCTTTCCTCTTTTTTTTTTTATTTTTGTCATACAAATTTCTTTTTTATTTTCTAGGAACATTTTTCAATTTTTCGAAGTTGTAAGAAAAACATCTTATGGTGGTTGTCCGAATTTGGTCGGCAGATTCTTGGTTTTATTTGCAGGAATTCTGCAAATTAACTTAATTATTAAACGTTAAATAGGATTTTAAATTTGTCTTTAATCGGGAGAATATTTTTCCGATAATCGATCCACATCTTCATTTTTTCAAAGAAAACTTCGATTCATGCAAACTAATGAGCAAATCTACTTGATCCAGTAATTTTGTTAATAAATAAGTTTTGTTTGAAGCACACTTGTTGTGAACGCTAAAATGTTTAGAGGTATTTTGTGCAAAACCAGCGTCCTCATTTGCATTCTAATGGCCATTAATTCCTGTGGATTGGATTACCCGCAAACCAATTATTGTGAAAACAATCATCCATTAATTTCAGAGAATTTGATCAAAGCGCCATGAATGTTGAGTGGGGTCGTCCAAAAATGCATTTGGATTTTAAAAAAAATTGTAATAGATATTGCCCGAAGATTTTTTCGAATTCGGAAAAAAGCCTTTAAAAACAAAAAAATCTTTGAGAGCTCCACGAGCCCAATAAAGAACACGTATTTCCTATACGAAAAAAAAGTTGTTATGAATTTTATTCAAAATCGTTAATACTTTAGTTGGAACTAAATATTCATTTTTAAAATTAGCCATTTATTACCATGAGTGGAAAATTTGGTTTTCGATTTTTTGATACTGATTATTATTTTTTGCGACCTTTTTAATACAGATTCTTTCTATTACATAAAGTTTTACTTTCTATTGATCAGTAGATGTTAAAATTAATTGTTTAAACAATTTTTTATTGTTTGCAGCAATTTTTTTAAAGTAGAGCGAGAAAGACGCGACTTTTTGTAAGTTTCAAAACTTATTAACAAAATTTTTTTATTTAGAGAGATGCAATGGTTAATTAAATTTAACATAGATCATTGTTTAAACCAGTTATTATTGTTATTATTGTTTATTCGAAATGTTGTCCACTTTTCACTCAGAGCGAGGTAATAGTTAATGCATTTGAAGAAACTTCATTGTTTAAATGTTATTATTATTCTTTAAATGAATGATTGATTTTTGAAACTATCTTTTTCTGTGGTAAAGCTGAATAGTTATGGTTTTTTCTGAAATTCATAACATTTTGTTCGCTTTTTATATAGTCAGATAAGAATGAATGTAAATTAACAAAAATGATTATTTAAATAAGGCATTATTTAAATCTCTTTCTTTTCTGTAAAAATATTCTTCTGAAATATAACAGATATTTGTGAAATTCATATCTGACTTTAATTCCCTTCTTACTAGAAACGAAAGTATTTCTCTAAAGTATCAGGGGGGGGGGGGGGATGATAGTAAAATATTTGCAACACTAAATTTTTTTGTTACCCATCTATCCTTAATTATCCGATTATTTTTTATCTCTATTGTAAGATAGCCTTTTTATTCAAATTATTTATTTTTATTTAATTGCCAAAAGAGTAAACAAAGTTTTCTTCGAATAAATATAATACTATTTAAAAATTTTTTCTTTTCGATGTTCATTTATTTTTGGTTCATAACTGAAAAGCTCGCTAAAAAATTAAAGCAGAACTGAAACATTCAAATAAAAAGAAACTGTCTATTATTACGCTAAGAAAAGATAGTTATAAACAATAATACATTTTTGAAATAATACTATTTGTAAGTTTGCATTAACCTCACTAAATGAAAAGTAGAAAAAGCTAAAAATTTAGGAAAAGCCGCAACTATCCAGTATTTATATGAAAAAGGTAGCCATAAACGATAATAGTTTGTTTAAACAATTATTTTTTCTAAATTAAAAATCTTGTTGAAGTACAGCAAGGACAGAAAATCAAAAGTTTTAGAAAATTTATC
>NC_046659.1:140438497-140457959 GCF_010883055.1 Belonocnema kinseyi | reverse complement strand
TAATGGTAATTTCTTTAAGCGATTAGGTTTTTTAAATTGAATTATATTTTACCTCACACTAATTAAAAAGTTAATAAAAAGTGTAAAATTGTAAAAAAACGCTGCGTTTTTCTAACATTATTAAAAAAGAATATTGTCATAAATAATTTAAAAAATGTTTAAGAAGTATAGGTGTTACATTTAAATCATTATTGTCTCGTTTTAAATGAAAAGTTGATAATAAATTGAAAAATTCAGGAGAAACCACGAATTCCTTACACTACTCTAACAGAAAATTGTTAGAAATAAATAATATATTGTTTTAAAAAATTGAGTGATCGTCTACTTATCAAAAGAGAATAATGTTTTATTTATTATTAAAAAATTCTTACAAAAGACAAAAAAATCATAATTAGTTCCAAAAACTCGCAAAACCTTATTTTTAACTTCTGGGGTTTTATTTGGGATCCCATAAAATAGACTTTTGAGGGTCATATTCAAAAAAATTAATTTTTATTCGTATTCTATGGCAAATTAAAAAAAAATTATGAGTTTTAGCTCGATTCACCTAACATAGACGATTCTGTATAAAATTTACGGAAAAGTCTTTTTCTAATGAGAAATACGGGCTTGGAGGAGCTCTAAATACAATTGTTTAGAAAAAAATGCTTTTATTGCTTTCTCGTAGAAGGAGGCTTGAAACGATCTAAGTTTTAGAATGAACTTTTTTGACATATTTCAATAATATTTGATCCCAAGAGTTCAAAAATACAATTTTGAACAAAAAAATCCAATAATACGATATTAAGTGTATTTGTTCGCGTCTTCGAGACAAATCGATCTATCTATTCTTAAACCTTTTATGACTCACAAGGGTCCGTCCATAAAAGACATCTGCAGTACGAGGGCCGGGGGAGGGGTTAATAAAATCGGGCGATAACGGACAAGCAGGAGGGGGGAATCTAAAATTTTGGAAATTTGTCGGACGTCTTTTATGGACGGCCCTGAAGTACTGATTTATAATGTTTAAAAAAAAATGTCCATTCCGTTTATACGAAGAAAACTTTTTTCATATTCAAAATACAGCAATATTATGTCTATAGTAGTTTAATTGTTCGCGTCTTCGAGACGCATCGGTCGACCTATTGTTAAAACTTTTATCGCTCACCAGTACTGATTAATAAAGTTAAAAAAAGAATTTTATTCTGTTTATAAGAAAAACACTTTTTTAATATTAAAAATACGACAATATTATACCTCGTGTTATTGTTCGCGTCTTCGAGATCCATCGATCAACTTATTGTTAATCCTTTTACGGTTCACCAGTACTGATTTATAAAGTTTTAGAAAAAAAGTTTATTCTGTTTATAAGAGAAAAACTTTTAAAAAATTTGAAATACAACAAAATTATAATTGGCGTCATTGTTCGCGTATTTGAGACGCATCGCTTGACCTATTGTTGAACCTTTTATGGCCCACCAGTACTGATTTATAAAGTTTCAACAAATAATTTATTCTGTCTATAAGAGAACCACTTTTTTGTTATTCAAAATAGAACTATGTTATACGTAGTGTAATTGTCCTAGCCTTCAAGACGCATCGATCGACTAATTCTTCAATCTTTTATGGCTCATCAGTATTAATTTATGAACTTTTTAAAAATAGTTTATTCTGCCTATAGGAGAAAGACTTTTTTGATATTCAAAATACAACAGTATTATATCTGGTGTAATTGTTCGCGTCTCTGAGACGCATTGGTCGACCTATTGTTATAACTTTTATGGCTCACCAGTACTGATTTATAAAGTTTCAGATAAAAAGTTTATTTTGTTTATAAGAGAATTTTATTTAAATTTAAAATACAACAAAATTACAACTAGCGTAATTGTTCGCGTCTTCGAGACCCATCGATCAACTTATTGTTGAACCTTTTATGGCTCACCAATACTGATTTATTAACTTTTAGAAAAAAAGTTTATTCTGTTCATAAGAGCAAAACTTTGTATTTAAAATACAACAAAATTATAACTGACGTAATTGTTCGCGTATTTGAGACGTCCTAGTTTGAGACGTCCTAGTCTTCAAGCCGCATCGATCGACTAATTCTTGAATCTTTCATGGCTCATCAGTACTGATTTATATACTTCAAAAAAAAAGATTATTCTGCCTATAAGAGAACAACTTTTTTGATATTCAAAATACAACAATATTATATCTGGTGTCATTTTCTCGCGTCTCCGAGACGCATCGGTCAACCTATTGTTAAAACTTTTATGACTCATCAGTACTGATTTATAAAGTTAAAAAAGAATTTTATTCTGTTTATAAGAAAAAAACTTTTTTGATATTAAAAATATGACAATATCATACCCCGTGTAATTGTTCGCGTCTTCGAGACCCATCGATTAACTTATTGTTGAACCTTTTACGGCTCACCAGTACTGATTGATAAAGTTTCAAAAAAAGGCTTATCGCTCAACCTATTGTTGAACGTTTAATGGCTCACCAGTACTGATTTATAAAGTTTCAAAAAAGAAATTTATTCTCTCTATAAGAGAACAACTTTTTTTTAAATTCAAAATAGGACTTTTTATACTTAGTGCAATTGTCCTAGTCTTCGAGACGCATCGATCGAACTATTCTTAAACCTTTTTTGGCTTATCCGTACTGATTTTTAAACTTTCAAAAAAAGTTCATTCTGCCTATAAGAGAAAAAGTTTTTACATTCAAAATGCAACAATATTATACATGATTTAATTGTTTGCGTCTTCGAGACGCATCGGTTGACCTATTGTTGAAACTTTCATGGCTTACTAGTGATAATTTATAAAGTCAAAAAAGAATTTTATTCTGTTTAAAAGAAAAAAGCTTCTTTTGATATTCAGAATACAACAATATTATACCTGATGTAATTGTTAGCATCTTTAAGACGCGTCGATCGATCTATTGTTCAACATTTTATGGCTTACCAGATCTGATTTATGAAGTTTAAAAAAATATTTTTTTTTGTTTATACAAGAAAAACCTTTTTGATATTTAAAATATAACAATATTATACCCAGAGTAATTGTTCAAGTCTTCGAGACGCATCGCTGGACCTATTTTTGAACCTTTTATGGCTCAGCAGTACTAATTTATAAAGTTTGAAAAAAACAGTTAATTCTCTTTATAAGAGAAAAACTTGTTTGATATCCAAAACATAACAATAATGTACAAAATTTAATAGTTTGCATCTTAGAGAAGCATTGATTGACCATCGATATATGAAGTTTAAAAAAATGTGTATATTCTAATTATATGAGAAAAACTTGTTTCATATTAAAAATATTGTAACACTGTATCTGACTTGTTTGTTCACATCTTCGAGATTTGTTAAATGAGATAAAGACTTACCATCTATAATATCTTATTACCTATCAATACGGATATATAAATTGAAAAATATATTTTTTATCTTGTGGACATGAAAAATTTGTTTTCAAAATTGGGAATACAACAGATATTTATGTAATATATTGTTTCTCGTCTTTGAGAATCATCGATTGGAGAATTGAAGACACTTTTGATGGCCTACCATGACCTAACAATATCGTTGCCAAATTGAAAAAAATTATTTCCATTTTTTAAAGAGGATTTTTCCAAAATTTTTAATTTAAGAGTATTGCATCGGATGTAATTGTTTGCGTCTTTGAGATGCCTGGAATGACTTTCATTTATACATTCGTATTACTTCGCAGCTGTTTTTTTATGTTGGATTCGAAAAACTAGCATGCAAATTATTTTAAAAAATTGGAATACTTTAATTTTCAATCTATGACGAAATTTGTGGACCAATTTAATTAATAAGAAATAAACCATGAACCATAAAATTATAATTCTCTGGTTTTTGAGTACAACAAATATCAAATTCTAAATTACGGTTCATCATAAGAACAAATTTAAGGCTTCATGAAGCTCTGGAGAGTCGGATATTAAATTGACCGAATAAAAGGCCTTGGCGAATTTCCCCAGAGATAAAAACGTGAATGAAAAATCCGAGTTTTCCAAAGAGTGATGGAAAATTGAAAATAACAGGATGAACTAAAGGCTGCATCAATTTACATTCTGCAAATGCTGATTGAGGGTAAAATACGTTTATATCAAAAATTGGTGGAATGCTTTCGCTGTCGGTTTTTATTTCGCAGATCGATCACTTGCTTTGACAGCAGTGAAAGAGAACCGTGAGTAATATGAAAAATCTACAGAATGCACCTCTGTAAACATATCTCAGGAAAATAAATCCTTTATGGCAGAAACTAGAATTTTATTTAGATAAAATAACGATTTTCTCTTCCGGTAAATACAATAAAAAACTTTTCGCTTTTCTGGGATCAAAGCAAGTCTCTTATTTCTCTTTTTCCCCTTTTTTCTTCTTGTCCCTTTTTCTCTAATTAATTATTTTTTCCCTTTTTTGGATTTTTTAACCTTGGACGGAAACCAATGAAGGGAGGGGAAGTGAGGGGAAACGTTAAAAGTAGAAGTAGGGGAAGTATGGAAAGTTAGGTGAAAGGGGAGGTAAAGTAGTGGACGTTAGGAGGTGAAAGACAAAGATAATAGGGTAAGAGATTAATGTCAAGTTAAGAGAAATTATGGGCTGGGGAAGGAGGGGAAGTGATGGGAAATTAGGTGGAAAAAATAATAGAAAGTAATGGAAAATGAGGGGGAGCGGTAATGGAACGTTAGGGGGAGTGAATAAAAACATTAAGAGGGGAAGGAGGGGAACTCAGAAAACAATGAAAAGAGGGGAAGTATGGAGAATCAGAGGTAATAAGATAAAGCTTTAGTAGAGGAAGTGAGTGTAAGTGAGGTAAAAGTAGAGGAAATAATCAGAAATGAGGGTGAGTAGGGAAGAGTTATTTCTAAAAAATCATCATAGTTCGAAGGAGATTTTCAATTTCTTAACAGTTTCAACTTATACTAACGTTTTGCACTGAAAATTGTTCATTTTTAGGAAAAATTATTTGATTTCCAGAAAGATTTGCAAGTCTGAACAATTTTAGATTATATTATGTTAGCGATTTTTTTTTCTCGGAAATTATTGGTATTTTTTATGAAAATTATTCGAATTCAAAAAATTTTTACAATTTTTCATTAAAAAATTAATTTTCAACCGACAAAAAACGAATTTCCAACCAAATTGTTGAATTTTTAACTAAAAATTATCAATTTTTAATCAGTACAGAAATAGTTAAATTTTCTGTTAAAAAATTAATTTGCAAAAAATGAATTTTGAACATGAAGAGTTAAATTTTTAACATAAGAGATGGATCTTCAAATAATAGAATTAATTTTTGAACAAAGGAAACTTTAAACCAAGCCAATCAAGTTTTCATGAAGGAGATTAATTTTTTACCAGAAAAACTGGATTTTAAGGAAAATAGGTGAATTTGTTAATTAAATAGTAGAATTTTCAACTGAACACGATCAATTTTCAATAAAAAATGGAACAGTTAAGTTTTTATGGAGCAAAAAATTAATTTTATACCAAAAAAGACGAATCTAAAACAAACTACATAAATTCTTAAACAAATCGTTGTATTTTTTAATAAAAACGATATATTTTCAACGAATAATCAAATAGTTGATTTTCGAGTTAAATTTTTAGTTAAATCTTCCACCAATAAAATGTATGCTTGGCGTTAAAGTTTAACTTTCAACGAAATAGTTAAACTTTTATTCAAAGCAGATTAGTTTTCACTGAAAATCTTAGTAAGTGAATTTTTAACTGAAAAATTTGAAATTAAAAAAAGAAATCTGAAAAATAGTAAGGTATTCAACAAAGAACTAATTTTTAACCTAATAGTTGAAAATTATCAAAATTCCACAAGAAATGAAATAGTTGAATTTAAAGTTCAGAAAATTAATTTTGAAAAAAAAAAACAATTTCAAAGTATTTGAACTTTTAATTGAAGGGATACATCTTTAATAAATAATTATTAAAATTATTCGTTATCAATTATTCAAATTGAAATTAAAATTTCCCATCAAGAAGATTTATTTTCAACCGAAAAAGACAGATTTTAAACAAAATACACATTCTGTATCCAATTTGTACAATTTTTAACTAAAAAAGAAACATTTTAACCAAGAATAAAATGTTTAAATTTGTATAAAAGAATGAATTTTCAACAAAATATTAGACAATTGAAACCAATAAAATTAGTGTTTAACAATTTTGTTTAACCTTTCACCAAGTAGTTAAATTTGTATTCCAAGAAGTTGAATTCTCTATGAAGATTTAAATTGGTTAATTTTTAAATAAAAACTATGAATTATTCACCACAACCACAATATAATTTTCAACCAAATAGTTACATTTAAAAAAAAGTTTATTTTTTACTTAATATTTTAATTTGAAACTAAAAATGATCCATCCTCCACGAATAACGGAATAGTTTAAATTGCAGCTCAAAAATTAATTTTTAATAAAAAAAACACTAATTTTCAAGAAAATAGATTAATTTTTAACCAAAGGACAACTCTAATTTTCAGTTTTTAACCAATTTTTCTACAAAAAAATGAATCTTTGACAAAGTAGTTTAATTTTCAACCAAGCACATGAATTTTTGACTAAAAAAGATAACTTTTTAACAAAGTAGTTTAATGTTTAACCAAGAAGTAGAATTTTTATTCAAATGAGTTTAATTTTGAAACTAAAATATAATAGTATACTTTTGAATGAAAAAGAATTAACCAGCCTAAATTTAAAAAAAAAGAGTGTTAGTGACCGGTCACAGAAGAGTGACCTGTCACATATCGAAACTCTTTCCCAAATCTCCCTTCAAAAAAACGAGTGTTAGTAACTGGTCACAGAAGAGTGATCTGTCCCATTTCGAACCTATTTTCCAAGTCTCATTTCAAAAAATACGAGTGTTAGTAACTGGCCACATATTGAACCCCTTTTCGAAGTATCCTTCTAAAAAATACGAGTTTTTGTGACTGGTCATATCTTGAGACCCTTTTCCAAATCTACCTTAAAATAATACGAGTGTTAGTCACTGGTCACAGAAGATTGATCTGTCACATCTTGAACCCCTCTTCCAAGTGTCCTTTTAAAAATACGAGCGCTAACGACTCATCGTAGAAGAGTGATCTGTCACATATTGTACTCCTTTTCTAACTCCTTTTTAAAAAATACGATTGCGAGTATTACTGACAGTTTAGACCTCGAAACCCTTTTCCAAGTCTCCCTTAAAAAAATACGAGTGTTAGTCACTAGTCACTGAAGATTGATCTGTCATACCTTGAACCCCTTTTCAAAGTCCTCTTTTAAAAAATACGAGTGTTAATGACTCGTCACAGAAGAGTGATCTGTCACATATGGAACCCCTTTTCCAATTATCCCTCTAAGAAATACTAGTGTTAGTGACTTTTTACATTTCGAAACCCTTTTTCGAGTGTCTCTAAAAAAATATGAATGTTAGTGACCGGTCACATCTCAAGAACCCTTTTTCTAGTCTACCTTTAAAAAAACCAGTGTTAGTGACGGGTTACAGAAGAGTGATCTGCACCTAGAACTCCTTTTCAAAATCTCCCTTTTAAAAATAGGAGTGTTAGTAACTCGTCACAGAAGAGTAATCTGTCACCACTCGAACCCCTTTTTTAAGTGTACCTTTAAAAAAACCAGTGCTGGTGACGGCTCACAGAAGAGTGATCTGTGACACATCGAACGCCTTCTCGAAATATCTCTTTTAAAAATACGAGTGTTAGTGACTTTTCACATCTCGAAACCCTTTACCAAATCTCTCTTAAGAAATACGAGTAGTAGTGACTGGTCACATCTCGAAATCTTTTTCCAAGTCTCCCTTAAAAAAATACGAGTGTTAGTCACTAGTCACTGAAGATTGATCTGTCATACCTTCAACCCCTTTTCAAAGTCTTCCTTAAACAAAAACGTGTGTTATTGACTGGTTTCATCTCGAAATCCTTTTCCAAGTCTGCTTTAAAAAAATACGAGTGTTAGTCACTAGTCACTGAAGATTGATCTGTCATACCTTGAACCTCATTTCCAAGTATTCTTATAAAAAATACAAGTGTTAATGACTCGTCACAGAAGAGTGATCCAAAGTAGCAAAAAATATTCTTGGCACAGAAAGTTTTTTATTGACACAAAAATTCGCCGGACTAGAAACTTTAAATACGGCAGTGTGACGTAATCTTATGATGGCCCCATACCAGTAGGATCAAAATTGTCTGGCTCACAGTGGGTGGTTCTTAGTCTCGTTGGCTTCACAAAGTGATAAACAATCCAATGAAAGGATAATTGTGTTGTTCTAAGTTCGTACCTCCAGTTTTGGGTTACAGTTTAAATTAAGTGAAGCCTCTCTGGTAGCTCGGGGCTCGTTTTACCACGCAGCTGGCACGTGGGGTTCGAACTGCCCCGCATCACGTTTGGATCCCTAGAAATAAAATCCACTTGAAACACAATATAAGTGTATAAATAACCACCTACTAGTCAATAAAAGTCGTTTTTATCCTCTATCATTTTTCATTTCCCAGCGTTTTTTGTACTTCAATATATTTCTGATACCCGTCTGTTCTGCTGGAATTGAAAATATGAAAAAACATGGATTTTTTATGGAAAAAGATACCCGCACAGAAATGGACCTATTGGGCTCACATAAAAAGGGGGCGCTAACAAGGTCATGACGAGTTTGTCTATCTTGAATGAAAAAAATTATAAGCGGGAATATATGGGTTTTAAAATAGAGTACTTTTATTTAATTATGAAGATACTCTCGCTGATCTGACGAAAAAAGTTTCAATGATATTTGGACACGAATTTGTTTTAGAGATTATTATTGTTAATATTACAAACAAATGCATTAATCGGACTTTTTTTTAATTCGTTTTTTAAGGTAATTTTCTTAATTAGGAACAAATAAGAAAAAAAAATGAATTTTCTACCAAAAAACACCAATTTATAACAAACTACAACCATTTTTGACGAAATTATTTGTATTTTTAACTAAAAATGATAAATTTTCAGCCAATAATTAAATATTTCACTTTTAACTCTGAATAAATGATCTACAGAAGAAAACGAATTTTCAATAAAATAGTTGAGTCTTTCACCAATAAAATGTATACTCGGCTTTATGGTTTAAGTTTTAACAAAGAATTTTAATTTTGGTTAAAAGCCGAGTTCTAAGCAGATTAATTTTTAATTGCAATTTTAATAGGTAAATTTCCAACTAAAAACTGTAATTTAAAAAAGATTCCTATTTTAAAGTTCAGTTTTTAATTTTTCCTATTTGAGGTTCCGAGTACTCATACAATACGTAAAAATTGTTGAAATAATGGAACTTTCATAGAGTAGCATGAGTTAAAGATAATCAAATATTAAATAATAAACAAAAAAATTGTTATAAGCAAATTATTTGTTGAGAGCATTTTTTTACGATTTTTCTTATGATTTTACGTTTTTTAAAATTATATTCCATGAAATTTTGATAAAAGCAATATAATGATGAGAAAATGTCTTCTTGGGATTATTATTATTGATATTATAAACAAATCCATAATTCAAGCATTTTTCAAAGGATAAAGTCGTTTTTTCGAAGTAATTTTCTTAATTAGAACCTTATGCTAATTTTAAAAAACTTCATAATTTGTTGATTATTATTATTATGATTTTTTAAACAAATGCATTATTGGGACATTTTTCGGCAAAAAAAATCTGGGTTTTCAATGTCAGTCTTTTCAATTGGAAACTTCATCACAATTTCAGCAACATTTATAAGTAGTTGATGAATTTTATGATTAAAAAAAAACTGTAATAAACAAATGCATCGGGAGGGCATTTTTCGAACGAAAAATTCGTTTTTATGAATGCAAAATTTTATGATTAGAAACTTTATGATAATTTTAAAAAAAAATCCAAAATTTATTGATAAATTTTGACTTTTCTAAACAATTTTAATAAACAAAATGCATCATGAGGGCATCTGTCGATGGAAAAAAAATTTTTTTCATGCCAATCCTTTCAGTTGGAAACTTCATCAAAATCTCAGCAACATTAATAACTAATTGATAAATTTTATGATTTTTCAAATAAATTTGATAATAAATGCATCGATAAGGCATTTTTCATAAGGCAAATTCGTTTTTTTCGATAAAAACTTTTTTAGTTAGGAACTTTATGATAATTTCAGAAAAGATTCATAATTTATCGATGAATTTTGTAACTTTCCTAAACAATTTTAATAAACAAAGTGCATTAACAAATGTATCGAGAAGGAATTTTCCGAAAGGAAAATTCGCTTTTTATGACAACTTTCCAAATTAGGAACTTTATGATCATTTCAGAAAAAATTCATACTTTAAGTAAATTTTGTGATTTTTCTAAACAACTTTAATAAACGAAATATATTATTGGGTCATCTGTCGAAGGAAATTTTTTTGTTATTTCAGTCTTTTTTATCAAAACTTCATGATAATTTTAGAAAAATTCATAATTAGATGATAAATTTTATATATTTTTAAAAAATAAATTTAATAAACAAATGCATTATCCTGAACTTGCAGACTTCTTTAAAGAATGAAACTAATGAGAAACTTAAATTGAAGGACTGAGATTTAAAAATAAAATTTCGTCAGTAAATTCTCAAATAATGCATATGATTACTAAATTTGTTTAAAGAATCATGGCATTTATGAACTAATCATGAATGTTGCTGAATTGAGTATGAAGATCATAATTAAAGTCTGATGTCAAAGAAAAAAATTTTTTTCGTCGACAGAAGCGCTATTAATGCATTTGTTTATTATAGTTGTCTAAAAATCATAAAATTGATAAATAAATTATAATTTTTTTCAATTATCATGAATTTCCTAATAAAAATAGTTGTTAACAAAAAGATTTGTTTCGACAAATGCCTTATATATGAATTTGTTTATTAAATTTAATTTTAAAAATGATAAAGTTGATCAACAAATTATGAAGTTTTCTAAAATTATCATAAAGTTCTTAATTTAAAAAAAAATACATAAAAAAAAGGTTTTCTGTCAAAAAAGCCTAATTAATGCATTATTTCATTGAATTTTTTTATAATATTAACATTAATAATCTCAAGGAAAAATTTCTCTATGAAACTTTGGTTATTTAAATAGTTTTAATGTTATTGACGAGCACCGGGAACGTGAAATAAAAAAATTAAAACTCTCTTAGAAATCTTGTCAGCTCTTTTTCAATTTTTTTTTAGTCCAAATCGGTCAATATTCATTGACTTTACGTTATTTTTAACCAAAAAATTCATTTTTTTCATACTGTGTAGGGTGCTGATAGATGATCGGCTACTTGCTTCTTCATTAATCAAAATATAAGGACTAAGTGGCTTTTTCCAAACCTTCATTATTCAAAAGACCCTATGAAAAATGGTATTTTTCATAAAAAGCAATGATGATATTTTTTCATTAGAAAGTAATCTTTATTGTGTGCAATTATTATAATTTTAGAAACTAGGGCAGTCTTTGAAAAAACTGGGAGCACCCTGACAAGCTTTCTCTAAGTAGGGTAATTATGAAACACTGTTTGCATCTTTCAAACTAAATCTTTTTTTATCATCCGTCATGTTCACTAGGATCAATCTTCTACCATCCATTATTTATAAGTGATTATTATAGGGTGATTCGAAATTTTTGTTTTGAAATTTTGTTCAATAGGAAAAAATTTGGTCTTGCGATCTTTTTCACTAATTCTTCTTTTTATAAATAAAAAACCTAACATATTTATAACTAATAAATTATTTAATTAATTATGCAATAATCATTACCTTACTTTGAGAGCAAACTTGAAACCAGCGAGAGCGGGGTACAAATTTTTCGTGCAAAAGTAATTTCTTTTTCTTTCATTCTGGTCAAGCAGCTGCAGGTTTATAAATATTTTGAAAAGTTTAATCGATTCGTTTTGTCTGCTTAATGGCAGGAAATATTAAAAAAAAATTTATAGTGGTCCTGAGTCGGCACCAAACAGGTGGTCTTGAGTTGGAACCTTCTTTTGTTTTTTTGTTGTTGTTTGGTTGTTATTTTATTTTTTATGTTTATGTCACTCGTCTCTTCTTTTGATTTTCTTTTTTTTCTTTCTTTTTCATATTCATGTTTTGACGATTTTCGTTATTGCAATGGTGAACTGTTTCCATCCTATAAATAAATTTTAGAAATATTCTTCCAGTTTTCTCATTGTAAATCGTTCTAATTTGTGCTAGTAGTAATTTTGTTTCACAAAACCATGCAGTAGCATAGGATAATTGCATAAAAATTACAAAATAAATATGAAAAATACTTTAAAATAATTTTTTCTTCATACTGTAGAGTCAAGTAGTAAATGACACTTATTTACTTAGGTATTATTTTGTTTAATATAGTAAAAAGCGACAAAATTGACATAATTCAAATTTTTAAAAATTACATGGATAATCAGAAATTATAAAGAATAATCAAAAAATAAATAACGAATACCCAAATGAATGAAAAAAATGCCTAAAATATATATTATTACCGAATTATAAAATTTTCCAAATTTCAAAAAACGACAAGATTTTTAATTAACAAAAAATAAAATCACAAATTTCAAAATATCCGAAACTAAAAATCACCGACTTCAAAACTGACTTTAAAAATAATCGAATTATTAAAATCGCGACAAATGTTTTAATTCCTGAAATTTAGAATTGTGCAACATAGTTAATTGATTATTAATTTATCAGTAATTAATATAAATATAAATAAGGCAGATAATTTATTGAGTCATTAATTAATCATTTATTAATTATTTTCGAAAATTTTAAATTTCGTCGAACTTAAATTAGAGAAATAGAAATATTTATGAGAATTAACAATTCTTTTATTTTATAATTCGGCAATTTTTTGTTGTTGCTAATTTATGATTTAGTTATTCTTTTAAATATAGTGATAAAGAGTTAATTTTTTTTATATTGCCGCTTAACAATGTAATGCTACTATATAATAAATATAATTATTATATCTAATTATGACAAACAAGGAATATGATAAATCCTTAAATATTTTGTTCTATCACAATGAAATAACAAACTCTTAAATGTGATATTTTTTAATCAATTAGACTTTGTGAAGAAGCTAAAATATTTAAAAATTTTTATATCCGTCTTATAGAAAGACCATTAACGAATATTTTTTTATCTTTGGCAACGCTTAAATTAATGGAAAATTATTTTTCGAAGTATTATAATAAATCAATGTTCAAATTAAATTCTGAGAGTTGAGAACCACAAAATAAGTAATATTATCTTGTTTTAAAATGTATGGAAATATAATTTTCATAAGATTTTTGAGAAAATGTAGAAACTTTTTAAATATTTCAAGGGTATTAGAGAAGAGTCTAGAAAATTTTAAAAAACTTGTTTTATTATATAGGATTTTACAAAATATTATGAAAAATTCCAGTCTCCAAATTTAAAAAAAAATTCTTATTCTCTTGAAAACATTCAAAATTATTTTCAGTTCTACTAAATATTTCTTGAATTTACCCGAGTTTTGTTTGTTTTTAATTTGCAATCTTACCAAATTGAAACATTTTGCTTTAAAATCTTTTAAACTATTTTTAGAAATTTTAGAAAATCGTTTTTTATGTCTAAACACCTTTTTCAATTTTCTCTTATACTTCATTTTTCAAACTAAAAAATTATTTTAAACTTTCACACGAATATAAAGAAAATTATACTTTTTTTAAATTTTGCCAGATCTTTTAAACCTTCTAATTTCTAAAAATTATTCAAATTTTTTCTGCATTTTTTATTTATTCTGCAAGATCTTAAAAATTGCCCTAAAATCTGTCAGCTTCTTCTTTGACCATTTTTGAAATCTTCTAAAATCTTTTCAAATAATTTCTCCATATTAATTTTTCGAAAGAAAAAATTATTTTAATCTTTCCTAGGAACCTGAAAAAATATCTTTCATTTTCGTGAAAATTTACTAAATTTAGAAAAAGACTTTACAAGTTTTATTTATTTTTTAATCGTTTCAAAGCTTTTGAACATCTCTCAAACTTACTCGAATTTTTTCCAAAATTATCTAATATGACAAAATTGCAAAAAATAGCTTGAAAATATTTCAAACCCTTTTTAAAAAATTTTTAATCTCCCCTGAATTTCAAGTACTTTTTTCACATCCTGACAAAATTCAATTTACCTAAAAAATGTGTAAAACTTAAAAAAAAATTTTTTAATGGTCTCAACGTCTTCCATATTCTTTTAACCCACATTTTAAAATCTTTAAAATTAAAAATTATTATTTTAAAATAAAACCGGAACCATTTCTCCTCAGATTTTTCATAATTATTAAAAAGCTTCAAACTCTTTTATTTAGGGTCTTCGGATATTTTCATACCGGAGCGATAACTGAACGACTTTCAGATTGCCTAATTGAATATAATGTAACAATTATTCTGTATATTATAGACTTTTTAACCTTAGAAAGCTACATTTTTAATCATAATTTTAATATTAAATTTTGAATTTAAAATAATACTTTTAAATGATGAAAAGTCGAACTTTCTACCAAATAGTTGATTTTTTCCCAAATTATTAAACTTTGAAGTCAAAATAACGCATTTTCTATACAAAACAATTGAATTTTAAAATCAAAAATACGAAATTTTGATCGAAAAATTTAATTTTATACCCAAAAGACGAATTTCCAATAAAAAACAAGAACTTTCATCCAAGAAGTTGTATCTTCAACTAAAGTAGATTGATTTTGAAGAAAAGAACGAATGTTTAACAAAATAGTTAAATTTAACAAAAAGTTGAATTCTTACTTAAAAAGAACCACTTTCGACCAAAAATGGAATGAGTAAATTTTCAATTACCAAAGTAATTTTTCAAACAAAAAAAAAAGGAATTTTCAACAAAACAATTTAATTTCCAATCAAAGAGTTAAATATTTAACCGAAATTTTCTTCAGTATAATTCAGAAATTCTGAACCAAAAAGTTGAATTTTCAAATAAAAAAGATAAATTTTCAAACAGAAAGACTAATTTTCTACAAAAAAAAAAACAACAACAATTTTTAAGAAAATTCAGGACTTGTCAACCATAAAGTAGAATTTTCAACTAGAAAATATGAATTCATAAACAAAAACATTAATTTATTACCAAAAAAGATCAATTTTCAATGAAATTCAAGAATTCTCAACCAAAAAGTTCAGTTTTTAAGAAAGTGAGAATAATTTCTTACATTTTTAAGAAAGTTGTGCAACTTTAAAACCTTCTTATACAGAAAGATTATTTTTTCCCCAAAAAAACTGATTTTTCAGAAAATTTAAGAATTGACAACCCAAAATTTGTATTTTATGAAATAAGGAATTTTATTTGATGCTTAAGAAAGTAGTTAAACTTTAAAACCTACTTGTTAAATTTTTAACTAAAAAGATTAATTTTTAAACAAAAATATTAATTATCTACAAAAAATATGAATTTTTAATAAAATGGAAGAATTCTTAACCAAAAAATTTAATTTTCAACTAAAAAAGATGAATTTATAAACAAAAAGATTAATTTACGAGCAAAAGGACGAATTTTTGATCAAATTCAAGAAATCTTAACCAAAAATTTGATTTTTTAACCGAAAAAGATGAATTTTTAAACAAAAAGATTCATTTTCTACCGAAAAAAACGAATTTTAAATTAAATTCAAAAACATTGAACTAAAAAGATCACTTTTCAACTAAAAATATGAATTTTTAAACAAAAAGATTAATTTTCTGCCAAAAAAGGCGAATTTTTAACAAAATTTAAGAATTCTCTACTATAAAAGACTTATTTTTAAACAAAAACATGAATTATTACCAAAAAAAGGAATTTCTAAAAAAGACTTTAAGAATTTTCAACAAAAAAGTTTAATTTTGAAGAAAGAAGTTCAACTTCAAAACCTTATTTTCAACCAAAAAGATGCATTTTCAAACAAAATGATTAATTCACTACCAAAAAAGACAAATTTTTCATAAAATTCAAGATTTCTCAGTCAAAATTAGGATTTTTTGACCCGATAACGTAACATTTTTTATTTATAAATTTTCTGTACTACCAACTTTGTATATCAAAATTTTTTAAATAAATAGTTGTCATTTATCATAAAAAGTATTTCTTAAGTGTTCTAAACATTATTAATAGCAGAGAAAATTTGAATTACAAATGATTGTTTAATAATGGAAAATACTTCTGTTCCTAACATTTCGGTACCAGACTATAATTTGTCAACACTTTCACATTTTTAAAGAGATAAGAAAAATTAAATGATAGGAAAATACTTACTTCGAAAAATTAAAAAAAAAGTTAGAAGCCTTTTAATAATTAGAAAAGATTTGAGGAGTTTGAGTTTATTTTTAATTTCTAGGAAAAATTTAAATGGCTTAGGTTTTATTTTAAAAGAATAATTTTAAGGTTTGAAGATTTCAAAATGTGTAGAAAAAGGATGCGGAAAACTTTGAGATAATTTTTTTTATTTTTTAGGATCACAAATCATTTTGAATTATCTCCTAAAAAATTTTAAAAGTTCTTAAAAGATTTATAAATGAAGTTTTGAAATTTTGCCGTATTAGCTAATTTAATACAAATTAAGGGAAAAAGTTATTTTTAAGCCTTTTTCTGCTCTTGCGCTGCACAATTTTTTTTTTGTATACATGTTGGTTAAAAATATGTAATTTTAATTTTGAGTGAGTTTATCAGATATTTAAAAATTTTGAAACTATTGAAAAATAAGGAAAACAAAAATTAAATTTTCTGAGGAGCATAGGAAAAATTAAAATAATTGTTTATTTCGAAAAATTAATTTTAAGAGATTATTATATTAAAAGATTTCAAAAATTGTCAAAGCAGAATTTGAAAGATTTAAAGATAATTTTTCTAATTTTGCAAAATTAAAAAGAAATCAGGCAAAATTTAAATAATTTTTAAGATAAGAAGGCGTAGAAAGACTGGAACAATTAGAGAAAAAAAAATTTCAATATTAGTGTCACAATTTCAACTGATTTTTTATATTAAAAAATGAAATTCAAGAGAAAATTGAACTAGGCTTTTGGAAATATCAAAAGACAAATATCTAAAAGAAAAAAGGTTTCAATTCCTAAAAATGGAAAAAATTTTGAAAATTCAAAAAATATTTAGTACAATTGAAGAGATTCAGAAAGAATGCTTGGAAAACTTTAGCAAATTATAAGACAATTTCTTTACATTTTGAATGATTTTCTACATTTTTGATAAAAATTCGAGTCTGTCAAAAATATTTTTAGGAATTTACTACTTTTTAAATAGATAGGAAGTATTTAAAAACTTGAAAACATTTACAAAATTTTATCAAATATTTCTTAATTTCTTCCAAACTTCTAAATTTTTTCTGACACATCTAAAATATTCAAAATTCTTTTCCTTAATTTGTTTAAGAATCTTATAAGCTTAATTTTAGATTTAAAAAAAGATTCGCTATTTATTTTTAACAAGGCGTTGTATTTGATAGCTCTGCTATATTTCTTAACAATTAAAAAGGTAATTTCTGTTTCACCAAACTAAAATATCACTTTAATGAATTAATATTTAATTAAATTCCTCTCTGTCCAGAATAATTGCATCATTGCTCTTCCGAAAGGATGATCCGGAATTAAATACAACAACACAACATTATATTATTAAATTTCGCTTGTTTAATTATGCTCTCTTTGTCAAAGGATTCAGAACCAATAATGGAGTTTTAAGTCGCTTAATGGAATAGCAGCGGAAATGTTTCTGTCGCGTGTTGCCAACTATACAAGTTGGCTCTTAATTAAAGTTTAGTACTCGACAGATTAGTTTGCAAAGTTTGGAATTTCTTGTTAAATAATGAAGACTTGCATTTAACCCTTCAAAAAGATATTTCTATCAGACTCAATATCGTAATAATAAATCTCCCAAGTTATAAATAAATAAAATAGTAAAAATATTCTAATTTATTCATTTTAAGTTGGCTAAAATACTGTGATTAGTGCTAAAATTTAAATTAAATATTTTTTTTAGGAATAATGAAAGAAAAACTTGATTGTCTCTCGATTAAAACTTAACAATAAGGTCTTTTAATTTTTCCAAAATACTCGTCAATAATTTTGCATAAAAAAATTTGATACGTAACTAGCCGAAACTTAGCATTATTTGACGATTTTCAGACTTGAGGTTTTTAATTTTATTCTTTTTAGATTGGAACAGTTTAACATTAAATAATTAAGTAATAAATAATCTTAAGTCATTTCAAAACAGTGTTTTATTTTGAAGCTCTTTTCAATTATTAAAAAATTTTATGAACAAAATTGTATGTGTTTTAATTTTTTATTTTTAATGCTGAAAAATTTATAAGATTTCTGGTTCAAATCGTTTTTTTAGTTACTAAAGTATGTTTTTTAAAATAATATTTTATAATTATAGTAATCAGTGAAAAAGAGATTCTGATTTTTTTTAAATATTCTGGCAGACAGCAAATAAATTTTAAAAGTTTCTCATCGGCGCCTTTTTAATTTCGATAACAAATTTAAAAAATTAGTTAAACGAGTTTGCAAAATGTTTATAAAATACAAAATAATTTTCAGTGGACGTGAAAGACACTAAGAAATTATATTAATTAATTTTCGAAACATACAGGATTTTTAAACTTTTCCAAAGCTACTGAAAATCAAATTTTAGCAGATTCACTCTCAGCGCAATTTTTAGTAGATGTGCAAATACTCTTAATTTAAATATTTATTCCTTATAAAACTTAATTACTTTAAAACCTTATCAGAATCTTTTTCAAGTTTTTTTAAAGCTCAGAACGAAAAAATGTCAGAATAAATTTATTATGCTAAAAGAAATTTTACTCAGCTTAAGGTTTCATTTTATTTTCTCAAATAAAAATTTAACTTTTTTATTTTTGTTTGAAAATTAAACAAATATGGTTAAAGATTCGACAATAAAATTTTACGAGTCATCTTTTTATTTTAAAATTCTACCACTTGGTTAAAAGTTGAATTACTTTGTAAACTCTCATTTTAATAGTTGCAGATTCATTCATGTTGTTTAAGATTTAAATATGTTGTTGAAAATTTATTTTTTTGTTAAAAATAAATTGTAAAAAAAGAAAATTTAACTATTCTATTATCAGTAGAAAATTTTTTAAAGTTTAATAAATTTTTATTTGAAAATACACTTTTTTGCTTGACAATACATTTTTCCAACTAAAAATGTTACTTTCCATTTCTAGTTGAAAATTGATAGTTTTTAGTTTAAAATTCAACTATTTAGCTCGAAAATTCGACTGCTTTTGTTGAAGATTAGTCTTTTTTTGTTGTTGCAAACTCAACTTTAAAAGGAGATATTTCGGGTTTCACTCGTGTAAAAAACTACTACGAATTGTTTGCCGACGTTTCGTGAACATTGCAGTTCACATCTTCAGGGCTGACCTGAAA
>NC_046659.1:140433326-140438397 GCF_010883055.1 Belonocnema kinseyi | reverse complement strand
CGTCGGCAAACAATTCGTAGTAGTTTTTTACACGAGTGAAACCCGAAATATCTCTTTTTTATCAAAATGAATCATCGTGAAAGCATAAAATCTATTATCAACTTTAAAATTTTGCATTGAAAATTCATCTTTTCTGGGCTATATTTCTTTGTTTGAAAATATAACTATTTTGTTAAATATTCAATTTCTTCCCTTAAAAATATTTTGTTTCAACATGTAGCTGTAAATTCGTATTTATTCGTGAAAAATCAATCTTCTTGAGTAAAAATTTGACGCACTGGTTCAAAGATGAACTTCTTGGTTGAAAAATAATTTTGTAATTAGAAGAATTATTTATTTCGTTATAAATTTAATTATTTTTTTGAAAATTCTCTTTTTTCTTTGACGATCTTTTTTTCAACTGAAAATGTCATCTTCAATTTCTAGTTAAAAATTAATAATATTTAGTTTGAAATTCAACTATTTAGCTCAAAAATTCAACTGCTTTGGTTGAAGGTTGGATTAATTTGTTAAAAATTTATTGTATTGTATTGTATTGTTTTTTTTAGAAAAATAATTTTTTTCAAAATAAAATTAACTATTCCATTAAAAAATTTGTTAGAAAATTCATGTATTTTAATGTAAATTTGTCTTTTCGTGAAAAATAAATATTCTTTATTGAAAATTCAACTTATTGGTTCAAATTTAAACCACTATGTTCCAAAATTAGTTCTGCAATTTGAATATTTATTAATTTCGTTGCAAATTATACTATTTTTTTGAAAATTCGCTTTTTTGTTTACCAATCCATTTTTTTCAACTGAAAATGTAACTATTCCATTTGTCGTTAATAATTGATCATTTTTAGTTAAAAATTTAATTAATGAGCTCGAAAACTCAATTGCTTTCGTTGAAAATTAGTATTTTCGTGTGTGTTGAAAACCCAACTTTTAAATTTTTCATTGAAAATTCATCTTTTCTGGTTAAAACTTCAAGTACTTTGTTGGAAGGTTTTATTTCTTTGTTAAAAATGTACTTAATTAGTTAAGGATATATTTGTTTAATTGAAAATTTAACTATTTTGTTAAAAAATTAACCTTGTTCGGTTTAAATATTTTTAACTGAAAATTTAACGGTTCCATTATCGGTGGAAGATTGATTGTATTTATTTAATAATTCGACAATTTACTTAAAATTTTATGTATTCTATTATTTATTTATTTTTTTTATTTTAGAATTTGAATATACAATTCTTCGGTTGCAAATTAAACTATTTTTATAAAATCCTCGTTTACAATTTTTTTCCACAGAAAATTTAACTTTTTCATTTTTTGTTGAAAATTAAAAATTTAACTTTTCCATTTTTTTGTTGAAAATTAATAATTTATCTTTTCCATTTTTTTTGAAAATTAAAAATTCATCTTCTTCGCTTCGAATTCAACTATTTTGTTTTTCGTTGAGAATTGATCTTTTCTGGTTGAAAATGTTACTACTTTGGTTGGAATTTGGACTAATTTGTTAAAAATGTATTTCTCAGGCTAAAAAATGATATTTCGATATAAAATTAATATTTTTAAATAAAAATTTTTTAACGGCTTTGTTAAAAAATCATGCTATAATTTAAATATACATTTCTTTGGTTGCAAATTGAACTATTTTGATCAAAGTTTCTTTTTGTGTTTGTTTGCGAATTTATTCTTTCAAATAAAAAGTAACATTTCTATTTTTGTTTAAAAATTCATCTTCTTCTGCTTAAAATTCAACTATTTTATTTTTCGTTGGGAATTCATCTTTTCTGGCTGAAAATTCAATTACTTGGCCGAAAGTTGAACTGCTTCGTTAAAAAATTCATTTTATAATTTGAACATTAATTTTTTTGGTTGCAAATTGAACTATCTTTAAATTTGCTTCTTTTGTTTAAAAAATGCATTTTTCAAACTGTAATTTGAACTTTTCCACTTTTAATTAAAAATTGATCATGTTCAGTTTGAAGTAAAACTATTTATCTTTAATCTTTAACTGTCTTGTTAAAAATTTGCCTTTTTCGTTAGAAATTCTCTTATTTTCATAAAAAAAATTCAATTGTTTGATTGGAAATTTAGTTTTTAGGCGGAAATAAACTTTTTTGTTGGAAATTTATAATTTTCGGTCAAAAATTCAACTGGCCTGTAACGCTATTAGTTTTCACCTAAAATAAATTTTTTTAATCAAGTGCCATAGCTTACATTTATTTACATCAGTCAGAAAGAAATGAGGAAGTACACACATATCCTGATGTGTTTAAGAATAAATCCTTAATAATTTTTTAATCATTTAATTGTGATGTTAAACTAGTATTAAAAATTATTTTAGCCTTGAACAGCTTGTAGAGAAATTTTTCTGGTAATATTTAAATACTTTAAAAAAATGAATTAAATTCTTATGTACTTCTTTTAACCCACGCTTCTTAAATTCAGTAATCTCTTGGTAACCGATGTTTTAAACTTTGTGTAGGTCATAACTCTTGATTCTCTTAAACTCAAACAATTTTTTTCAGCTAATGTCACTTAATTAATTAAGATTTTATAAGCCACGAAGTCGTAAAAGTTAATCAACATTTTCTACCTCTGATGCCGTATGAAGTTTGAGGAACGCAAATTTTGAGATGAGCATGAACCCAGTGGAGCAGTTTCACGCTGAAATTAAGCGCGTTACAGCCTGAAGCAATAAATCATGCAATTGAGGTAATCAACTGCATTGCGTGCTACGCTTACGTACCAGATTGATGCAGGCGGTTAAATTTTACGCTTTGACACCCTCCAGCGACAACAATGAAGATATTATGATTACGCCTCCACAACAAAAGTAAAAGTCATAATAATGTAGGCTCACTTAATTAATAAATTAATAGTTAATAATATAACAATAATGCTCTACTTCCGTTTTCTTTTTCTTTTACTTATCTTCTACTCCAATCTTGCCATTTTTTTAAATACACTTTATCAATTCAATTCTTCATGTCACTGCTCACCTATTCCATCCTCCTCTAAAATCTTTACGACATTTTGTTCCAAACTATCTTTATCTTCCATTCCTCTTTTACATCTTTCCCATACATGATACCACGATGTTCATATTCACAGATTGTGCACTTTCAGGTCTCTTTTTCTTCTCTGTTCTCAAGCCATCCTCCCCTAAAATCTTTAGTACATCCTCTTGCCAGCTTTTTTTATCTTCCATTCATCTCCTACATCCTTTCCATACATGCTCCTATGATCTTTCCATTCACAGATTCTGCAATTTGAGGTCTCTTTTTGTTTCCTGCGCACAAACCATCCTTCCCTATAATCTTTAGTACATTCTCTTGCCAGCTTCCTTTATCTCTTATTCCTCTCGTATATCTTTTACAAACATGCTCTTATGCTCTTCCCACTTACAGATTTTGCACTTACTGTCATGTTTCTCTACGCAATACACTCCTTTCCTCATCTCTTTTTCCAATCTACATCTTGCTGGTTTGGCTCACCATATCTTTTCCGATTCTTCTAATTACTTTAGTACTCCTGTCTTTATCATAATAATCCTCTCATTATATTTTAGTACCTTAATCATTCCCCATCTTTCTAATAATTGTCTCTTCCTCTCCCTTCTCTCTAATTCTTCATAATTCACTGCTTTCCACTTTCTTGAATCACTAAACTTGAGAACGATCTTTCTTCTCTCTATATCAATAATTATACCGATCTTTCTCTTCTCTCTTCTACTTCCTTTGCACAATTTTTGGCTAATTTCCATCCCTTCTCACTCCCATAGCTTTCACTTCAACTTCCTTGTCCTGTTTTCCGCTCTAATGCTAATTGATCTATTTGTGCTCCTTACCATACATTCAGAAGTTGACAGTCTATTCCTAGCGTCCACCTTGTATATATTTTATATGATCTCTCAATCACGTCTCTTTCCTTCCAGTCCCACATTTCTGCTTCAAAGCCTGAAACCCATCTTTCCTTTCTCACTTCATATATACCAGGTGCTTTTCGTCTCTAATTATTCCTAATACCTTAAATTTTTCTTTCTATCTTTTGTCCTCTTCCTTGACCCTTTCTCTATCATCTTTTTCTCCTTTCTCAACTTCCTTCTCTACCCCTTTACTACCAAATCCATAAAATATTTCTTCCAGGCTACCATTTCAATACTCTGGTTTATTCGTATTCTTCTCTCTCTCTCTCTTTCTCTCTCTCTTTGATAACTATCTACAAAACCTCTTTTTCTGCCTGAGCCATCTACTTACCTTTTTTAAACCTTTTATTAGTTTCCTCTTCTTTCGAACATGCATCTCAATATACTTCTTTATTTTCCCGGATAAAGAAGTTATATATATTTAAAAATTTGTCATAAGGACAACCGCAGGATTTCGCCGGGAGCGGGTGCTAACCTGAAAAATTGCACCCGCCTCCAGCGAAATCGCGGTAAAATTTCAGCCATAACCACGCCTCACAAGCGTGAGATAGGTGGTTACAGTCTGTAAAGGGATCAATACGACGATCCAGCAAAAGTCTCGTGGACCCTAAGAACACGGAGCGACCCAAGGACAACCTTCTTCTGCATTTTTTCCGCAAGTGTTCTAGCATATTGTTGACAGGCAGGGATGCTTTTTAGGCTATTAGCAAGTGAAAGCTTGGCACCTCCAAGAGCGCCGATGATACGGACGATCAGTTTAACAGAATATTCCGGGTACAATCGTTGCAACTCCCTTATAAGGTATCGATACCTCTCTTTCTTTTTATTCTCCTTGGCTATGATGTTTTTGTCAGCTGGTGCAGAAAATTCGATAACGAACATGGTTCGCTTCTGGAAGTCAAGAAGAACCATGTCAGGCCTCGAGTGAGCAACAGAAACAATTGTCGAGAATATAAAGTTCCAGTATATACGGCACTTCCCATTCTCGACAATTGACTCAATTTCCCTAGGAGCATTTAGAGGAGCGATATTAAGGTGAATGCAGGTCGTTCCCGCTAAATGCTCGGGGTGTGCATGGCACGCCCTGCAGCTATCATCGGGAATGTCTTAGCTCAAAACGTGGCGACGGTATGTTAAGGTGGAAATGACACCGTCT
>NC_046659.1:140412837-140433226 GCF_010883055.1 Belonocnema kinseyi | reverse complement strand
GAATAAGAAAATGATATTTTTACTTTGTTTTATACTTCTACCTCTTCCTTTATTAACTTCTCTTTTGCTGGGGCCTCAAATATTCTTTCCATTTCTCGTATTATGATATAATTTTTATCTATTCGTTTATATTCTTCTCTTCGATTTTGATATTCTTGAACTATCCTTAAGTTGTTCTTTTATTTCTATAGATAAATTCTTTTTTTCTGCTCTTTTTACCTTTACTTCCTTTCATCCTCATTTTTATTACTATTTCTTCCTCTAATGTCACTATAATGGGAAAACGATCCGAATCTATATAATCTTGTTGCTCTAGTTATTTGGCCTTCTCTCTTACTTCACTGTCTTCTATCAGATAGTCAATTATAGTCTCCTTTTCTTCTTTTTATCGTGCATACTCCCTATCCTGATCATCCTCTATATGTCTGCTTAAGGTAAACCATCCAATCTTCTTCATGTTCTTGAACAATTTCTGCCTCTTTGCATTTGATATCTTGTCTTAGGATTTTCTTCGTCGCTTTCCTCCTCTTTCCCTTACTTTTCTGTTGATTATTTCCTTCTCTTACTTCTTTTATCTTCTCTTATTTCTTCTACATACTTCTGATCACATAAGCCACCGTTATCTTCTACCCCTTTCTCTCCTTTTCACCTTTTCTACTATTTAACTTTTTTTTCTTTTTTCACTTCTCTATCATTATATTTTATAAATTCTCTATTTACTCACACCACAACTCCTAAAGTTAATGTGCAATTTAATATTTCTCCTCTTTGCATTTTAAAAATGCGATCGGTAACCTCTTGTTAACCATGCCATTAACTTTTTTAATCCCTTCTTATTTCACTGCATCTTCACCATAACTATTACCTCCTATTATTTCAAATTTCTTATGCTACATTCGCGTACTATATCTTTTTTCTTATTTTTCTTTCTTCCGCTTCTTTTTCTACTAGTTCCCTTTCACCTTGATTTTTACTAACTCTTCTTTTTCAGCGTCCCAATGTCACTTTATACCTTCTATTTTTATTCTTGCATACTTAACCCACATTCCTTTTTCCTACTTTAATCTTCTGCTATTTGTCTTCACTTATACTGCATATTACTTTTGTCTGATGTTATCACATCCTCTATTCTCCCCAGGCTTGTATATATTACCCTCGTCGTTTCCATCACTTCCCTGTTATATTCCCATTCCTTTAGTTCCACTTGTTCCATTTTCTCTCCTATTTTTCTCTTATTAATAGACTTCGCTCTTTCTCTATCTCTTCCTTCGCATCTACCCTCTTTAGTACTTCTTCTACTACTTTCAGTTCTTTTCCCACTATTCTAGAACCCTTTATCACTATGTTTCTTTTCCTTCCATCGTTCTTTTGCCTTTGTATTTTTATTTATATTCTTCTTGACCTTCCCTTGTTTGCATTTTCACTCTCCTCACCTCGAACACCCTTTTTGAGGTTTCTAGCTTCTCAACCCTGCTTTCCAAGTCTCATAACTTCTTATTAGGACCTTACTGTTTTCTAAATATTTTTTCTGAAATTTGAATCCTTTTTTCCAAATTTTCCCTAACGTCTTCCCATTTTGTTATCTCTTTTCTAATTTCAGGCACCTGTATTCAGTAAGTGAAGGTTATGAACTATTTAGTTTCACATTTTAAAGTGATAACTTCTTGTGGCAGGGTACAAACTTGCAAAAGTGGCCTACAGTAACAGTAAACACATCCTCCCACCTATCTCTCCTTCGCTTCTCCCATTGACCGAATATTGTATTCCCTCTCCCTTTTTTCTCTCCTTTGCTTCTTTCCCTTCTCTCTCTCTCTCTCCCTTTCGCTCGCTCTCTTTCACTCCGTATTTCTCTTTGACACACACTGAGATTTTGACAGTATTAACAATGTAAAGCGCCATGCACTCATAGTAATCTATAGCGGCATACACTCTTATTGACTGTCGTGGTTTCTACACGTGCTGTTTTCAATACAATTACTTATTAATTTCAAACCTACTCCCGCCTATTCTAATCAACTCGAGTAATATATAAACTATTTTTTATATTAAAAATATTTTTAAAAAAACCACTTCAATTTACATAATATTAATTTATTACTTCTGCCAAGCGTCCCATGACGGTTCACGTTGCTTTTTATTACCTTGACAATAATTTACTATACGGTTATAGTAGTAATAAAAGGATTGTGCAATATTATATTTTAGAGGGTTATTTCCTTCTAATGCGGAAAATATAATTTTAATTTTCCTCGAAATGATTTTTAATTCAAGTACTTAATGGAATGAATCTTCTAGAAGATTATGCCTGGTGAAAAAATGGTATGCTACAAAGCTACGAGAGACGTAGTGGATTAACCATGGCTATTCCGCGTGTTTTGTTATAAGACCGCCAGTCAAGGAAGGTACTTATGAGGTTAAAACCGGAAATCCAGGTGTCTTTTCTGCGGTTCCGCGATGACTTTTTATGCTCTTTACTTACTTAACTGAAGAAATAAATGTGAAAATTAAAATCTGAATAAAAATGGAAATCTGACTTTGATTTAATTTTAAAGAAGCCTTATCTGAACCGCTCTTTGTTTCTAAGGACTTAAATCTTAAAAAGATGAACTAGTTTTATTCCGCATTATTATTACTTTTACAATGGAATCAAAAGTATTGATAGTTTTTAACAGATACAGCGTTATTAATTATTAAAAATACAAATGTATTTTTCAGATTCCACAATTTATTTTCATCGAGAATTTACCTGAACATTTTCACTCGCTTTTATATGATGCTGGATTTTTCACCATTTCTCTATCATCAATTTACAGAAAAGGTAAATATTTTTCCTCTGAAGTAGAACGTAATAAAAAAGACGAATAACAAGCTCAAAACAAACAAAATACTTTCATTATTATTTAATACTTCCTATTCAATCAATTCAAAAGCAAAGAAATTTATTTCTCGACAATTTTCTAGTTCTTCAAACATAATACATTAAAAATCATACACTTTATCCAAAAATTGTTACAACTTTTCGTTTGATATTGTTTACATAAAAAGATCAGTTTTTGTTACTTTTTTTTATTTTTAAAAAACTTGGGTTTCTTCATTTGAAAAATCTGCCTGCTGTAAACAAGTTTTTTTTAAATCTTGTTCTTTCAACTTTGGTCGTTTTTCCACAAATTTTTTATTTTTTTTTTATTTTCAATCTTCATTTACATGAATAAAACCAAAATTACCCGTCCCATCAAGAAGCAACTCTTAACGAAATTTTAGACTTTTTTGGGATCACAATTTTTGCTATGATAATCTTATAGGGCTTTCAAAAATAATTTTTTTAACTTTTTTTATATCGTTCGTTGTTGGCTTAAAATTTAAATTTTCGATTTATTAAAAAAATTTTGAATATGCTATAAATCTGAGATGTTTCTATCAAAAACAGTCATTTAAATAAATTGTTTCGCTTTTTAAATATTATAATTATTTATGCATCGAATTTTAAAATTCAGAAAAAAGTGGTCGCAACAATTTTCAAAATGCGCTAACTTTTTAAATTTTCATCAAAAATGGCTGGTTAATGAACTTCTCCCTTATTTTCGGACCCAAAAAAATTGTGCCAAAGATCGACTTGATCCGTTTATTTTTTCTAGAGTTGTTGTATTTACAGACGGATGGCCGGACGGACTGATAGACAGACGCCACTATAGAAACTTGATTTTCGGATGCAAGGCGTCTTGAAACGTGGAGATCCGTTGCAAAACTGTTGTGTCAAATTTCCGATAATTCTAATACTTTCTCAATCATAAATGATGGGAATGTAAAAAATGAAGGTAATAAAAATGAGTTTATTACTATCCATTCATGCAAAAATTTTCAATCGTTGAAGGGTTATAGTACAGAACGATAAAAACTTTAATTTTCAGTTTTTAATTAAAATAAAATACGCTTCCGAGGTATTAAGTTTCTGAATACGAGTAAACAAAATTTAATTAAAAAATACTCAGCCGATTTCGAGAAGATTGATAGTGAATAAAAAACGAAGCTTCAATTCTTCGCAAAATTAAAAACATGCTCCTGAAATATAGAGATGCTGAATGAGAATAAAAATATGTTTTATACGAAAAAATAATTACTTTTAGAGAAAATAAAAAATAAAGTTCGTAATTTCGCTCCATGCAAAATATACATTTTTTTCTGGAAATAAAAAGTATTTTTTTTTTTATTAAATGACTCTAATTTAAAGGAAAAATAATGTCTAGAAATTGAAAAATGTAATAGTACGTTAGAATCGGAACTAAAATTTTCATACACATTTTTTAAAATTATTGTAATAAAAAATAATATATTTCAAAATCTTTTTATTGCAATCTATATTTTATTTTTGAAAATTGTTATGCATTTAATTTTTGTTCGTTAAAAATAAAACAAATAATAATACTTTATTAAAAAATAGTTTGTTTATTGAAGATTCATCTCGTTGTTTTAATACTGAACTGTTTTGTTAAAAGTTTTATTATTATTGGTTGAAAAATAATTATTTTACTAAAAATTTAATTCTTCTATGTTTATTTGAAAATAAATTATTTTTTTGTACAATTTACCTTTTTCGTAACAAATTAAACTTCTTAGTTATAAAATCAATTTTTTGGTGAAAGATTCAGTTCTGTGATTCAATTTTGAAATTCTTTTTTGAATTTTCATTTTTTTGTTGACGATTCGTCCTTTGTGATGGAAAAGTATTATTTTTATTTAAAAATTCATCCTGTTTGTTTGAAAATAGAACTGCTTAGGTGAAAATAATTCCTTTCCGGTCGAGGAGTTAAATATTTTGTAGCAATTTTTTTCTCCTTTCATACTAATTTTAATTTTAAATTTAAATATTTTTAGCTGAAATATCAAAATATTATATTTTTATTGAAAATTCACCTTTGTTGCTTTAAAATTAAAGAACTTCATAAGAAATTAGATGTTTTATTAAACATTCATAATCTAGTTCAAAATTCAACTATTTGGACATAAATTAACTTTTTTGTTTAGGAATCATATATTTTCGAGTTTAAAAGTCAACTTTTTTGTAAAAAATTCGTTTTTTAGCCTAAAAATTAAAAAATTCGGTTAAAAATTAGGTTTAAAAAAACAAACATATTTTTTGTTTAAAATCGAACTACTGCGGTAGAAAGTTAAGCTATTTGGTTATAAAATTAAAATATCAAATAGAAAATTTAACTATTTTGTTGAAAATTCGAATTTTTTAGTATCATCTAATAGGTTCAAAATTCGTTATTTTCATGTTAAAACTTAATTTTTTAAATTGAAAATTTAGCTATTCAATTTTGCGTTGAAAATTTATCTCTTTGTTTAAAAATGAAATTATTTCGTCAAGAATCTAGCTTATTTTGATAAAGATTAACGACCTTGTTGAAAATTCTTCTTATCCAGTTTAAAAGTCAACTTTTACAAACCTTTTTTTTTAGTTATAAATTCAACCACTTGTTTCTAAAAATGAAAATTCAATTTTTCGTGGTAAACGTGTAATTTTTTCTGAAAAAATCGTCCTTTTAGATTGAAAATTAAATGACACACGAATTTGAATCATTATTTTTATATGTTTCTTGGTCAAATTTAATTTCACGACTTCATTTAATAAGTGAAGTTTAAACTACTAGTCAAGAAAAGTAAATAGAAAATTTTTTTAAATTCTAATTTTGTGTATGTAAAGATGAACCTGGCCAAGCTTTTAGCAACGCATATTTTTTATAAGAACAATCTTTTTCCCCCTTGGTGATAAATAAACTTTTTTTCGAAAATTCCACCTGTCGGTTTGAGAATTAAACTTTTTTTTACAAAAAAATTTTGTTTTTTGAAATTTTTCTAACTAATTAATATTAATCATTTTTCTTCTTATTTCGCCAACTTTTATTTCACGACTTTATTTAATTGTGTAAATAAAGGTGAAGTGAAGTTCGTTGAAATTTAATTTTAAAATTTACGATCGCAATCTTGATCTCTCTTACTCAAAATAAATTTTTTTCTCAAAAATCCAAACTTTTAGGTTCAAAATGAAACTTTTTTTTAAGAGCATTAACGTTGTTTATTGAAAATTTTCTAACTAATTATTGTTATTTATTATTTAGTATTTCACTTGAACAACTTTCATTTCACGACTTTATTTAATTTTATAAATAAAGTTGTGACTGACCAAATTTTAATGAACCTTTTTGCCTGAAATTCAATCTTTTCGGTTGAAAATTCAACTTTTTTGTAAAAAATTTTCCTTTTCTAGTTGAAATAAAAAGAAATTAGTTCCGATTATTATTTTTTCATTCAATCATATAAAAAATGTTTCACCTTGCCAAATTTGACATTAGTAGAAGTTTTTGATGCGATCTTGAAATTACAAAGTTAAAGTGGATGTCGTGAAAGTCACACTTTTGCATTAACGATAGCTATCTTCATGTCTCTTTGCTGAAAGTAAATTTTTTTGTCATAAATTCAAGCTTTTGGTTTGAAAAATAAATTTTCTTCTCAAATTCGTTTTTCTGAAATATAAAATTTTTTAACAATTAATTTTATGATTATTTTTCTATCGTATTCGGAAAACTTGGGATTTCATGACTTTCTTTAATTGTGCGAATAAAGTTGAACATGGGCAAGATTTAGCATCGAAGATATTTTTGTATTTTTATTTGAAATCAGATCAATCCTGTCTTTAACCGAAAATATTTATTTAATTTAAATCATAGATTTTTTCCCACGCCAATGTGTACGTTTTCAAAAGTTTTTAACCCAAATAATTATATTTTACAATTAGTAATTTTGAGAAGAAAAATCATGATAAATGATTTCGTAAAATAATGTTAATCTTTTACCTGAGTTTTATCTTTTATAAACGGAATAAAACTTATTTCAGATACAAATTACTTTAATATAAAAGCAAAAAATAATTAACTTTTTTATCTCATAGTTTAATTTTCTACCTGAAAAGATAAACTCCCAACAAAAAAGTGTCATACTTTATATTTCAATAAAGTAGATAAAATTTATACCAAAAAAATGGTGAACCTAAGAGACGAATTTTTTACAAACAAAGATTTTTTACTCAAGAAAGAAATAAAATTTAATCGAAATTGTTGAAACTTCAAGCCAAGGAACAAAATATTTATACAAAAATTGAATTTTGAAATAATAAATATTACTTTTTGAAGAAAAATTAATTTCTCACGAAACTTGTGTATTTTTATACAACAGAAAGAAAATTTCAAACTAAGGAAATTATTTTATTTGACCAAAAAAGGAGGATTTTCAACTAAAAAAGTTCAACCTGAAAAAAATGAAACTGAAAATAAGGCTAACTAAGCTGTTAAATTCTTAACAAAATGTTTCAATTTTCTGCAAAAACGATGAATTTTTACTCAAAATATAATTAATGAAAAATGATATCTTTTCAAAGTGATTCAAACAAATCATTCAAAAAAATAGTTAAATACTCAGGCAAAGAGGAATAATTTTTAACAATACATTTAGATTTTTATGTAAAATTAATTAAATTTCAACTAAAACAGATGAATTTTTTAATCAAAAAGACAAATTTTCAAACAAATATAACTGAATTTTCTGTTAAATAGGATTTTCTATGACTTTTCACAGTCAAATGATGAATTAAAAAAAAATTAAAAAAAAAAAACAATTTGTAACCCTCAAAGACAAATTTTTCACCAACAAGGTTGACCTTTTAACCAAATATTAGGATTCTCTACCAAATAGTTACAGTTTTATCCATAAAAGACGAAATTTCTTTTAAAACAGATGAGTTCCTATTAAAAAATTTTGTTTGAAGTAGTTGAATTTTCATAAAAAAAAAAGATTACAGCTAACTTCTAAATATCAAAATATGATTTTTTTTAACAAAAAATTAATTTCTACTTTAAATACAAATCTTTAATGCAAGAAGAAGAATCTTTAAACTAAAAAGGATGAATTAGAAAAAAATGAATTCTCTACCAAATAGTTGAAATTTATTCAAGAAGGATGAAGCTTCTACTAAGGCAGATGAATTTTCAATAAAAAACTACTAATTTTTTTTTTTAAGTTAAACTTTTATCCAGAAAAGATTTGAGATCAATTTTTAACACTAAAATATAAATTTCAAACAAAAAATAAATTTGTTGTGATATAGTTAAAATTTAAATAAGGCAGTTGAATTTTCTACTGAAAAGTATAATAGTAGTAGAATTTTCTACTAAAAAAGATTAACCTTTAAATCAAAAGGACAAATTGTAACAAATAGTTTTCATCCAAATATGATTTCAGAAAAATATTAATTTTAAACAAAAGGTTAATGCTTTACGAAAAGTTAAATTTTTAACCCAAAAAAAGGAATTCTTAATCAAGCAGTTAATTTTGCAACCAAAAAGGATGCTTTTTGAGAAAATTGTCAAATTTTCAACCAAACAATAAAATTTATAACTAAAAAGATCATTTTTAGGAGAAAGATTTTGCGAATTTACAAAGATCACGTACATGAGTTAAAGACCCCCTCCCTCCTGCCGTAACAAATCTTGAAAATTTAAACATTAATTTGACTTTAATTTTTAAAATATTAAAATGTTAGTACCAGAAAAAAACACGCATCAACGATATATTATTGAGTCCATTTTTATAAACAAATTTAGAAAAATTTCAGTTAATTTACATACAGAAAGTTCTAAATATTATTAAAATTCATCAAAGTATTATAAAATAATTTCAACATTTTATTTACAAATTTTTCAAATTTGAAAATTCAACTTTGTTTTAAAAATAACTTCTTCTTATGAAACATTTTCTAATCAATTAATGCTAACTATTATTTTTTTATTTTACTTAGCCAGCTTTGATCTCAGGACTTCATTTAATTTTGTAAATAAAATTTTGCATTGAACTGTCATAGCCGATTTTTAAATTTTTGTTTATTTTTTTCTTTATTTAATAACAAAAATAGAAAAAAAAGTTTTTGACTTTTGAAATATACCGGTTTTTTAAAAATGGTTTGATTCAATCAAAAATACCTAGAAAACTGAAAGCAAGTCTCCAAAAAAGATGTCCAAAGGCAATGCAATTGTTAACAAATTTATTGAAATTTTTATAAACAATTAAGTGAATGAAAATGGTTTCGCAGAGATTGGAGGCATTTCATAACTAAATTTGAGCAATTAATGTATTACAAAAAGAAGCTTTCCGTTGAATTAATAAAAGTTAATAAATAATTTGTTATTTCAAAAGCAATTTTTATAAACAAATATCCATGTCAGGTATTTTTTAAGGAATAAATCAAGTTTTTCTATAGAATCGATCACGTATTACACGTAAATATTTCCTAAGCGTAATATTTGGCCACCGAATAAAAATTATTAATTGTTTAAACTACCTTAATTAACAAATGCACTATTTGGCTGTTTCTGGAAGAACAAACTTGATTTCTTCGATGCATTTAACTGTAAATAATTAACTTCTAAGATTTTAAGGACATTTTGATGACAGTTAACAATTTATTATGGTTATCAATAATTGTTGAAACAAATTTTTATCATTTTATGTAATTCATGAAATACCGTTTTTTCCATTGAATTAACAGCCAGTTATTTAGCAATGATATTTGGCTATGAATCGATAACATTTGGTAATTGTTTCACAAGATTTAATTAAGAAATGAAATATTTGGCTATTTTTCAGTACATAAACTTATTTATTTTTGTTTATCAACTGTTGATAACACATTTTGTTATTTTTTCAATACTTCGATAACGATGCACTATTTTTATTTTTATAAAAAATCAAATTAACGTAACCATCCAGAAGCTAGAGCAGGAATTATTGCTAAGTAATTTTAATTGTATAACCACAAGAAAAAAATCTTAGTTTACAAATAAATTAGCCAAAAAATTTTTTTTTACTACATTGTCAATAAAAATAAGCATAGTGAATTTCTAAGACGGTAAGGTTTCTAAGAGAGTTCTCATGCCTGATTTTTGAATTAGGGTTTCAATTTTTTTATAAATAAACAAATAAGACAAAAAAAATTCCCATTTTTTCTATTTGACGTTCTCAGTGCTCATCAATATCAAGAGAATTGTTGAAAACGCCCAAGTTGCACAGAGTAACATTAGTTAAAGCTATTTAAAATTTTATATAATAAACAAAATAAATTTGCATAAAAAAATTATTTGTTGAAAAAATATTTCGTACGGTTTTGCATAATTATTATAAGTTTTTTCAAGTAATAATCCAAGAAATTTAAATGGAAACAATATTATATTTAAAAAATGTTCTCTTAAGATTATAAATGTTTACATTATAAAAATATAAAATATAAAATAAAAAAAAAATCAGGCATTTGTCTACAGAAAAAATTCGTTTTTTTTGTTTGTCAATTTTTCAATTAGGAAATTCATGATGAATTTAGCAAAATTCATAATTTTATTATCAATTCTATAATTTTTTCAAACAAATTTATTAAACAAATGCATTATTCAAGCATTTGCCGACAGAAAAATGATTTTTTATTCTATTTCTACTTTTTTAATTAGGAACTTCATGATAGCTTCAGTAAAATTCATAGTCTTTTAATCAATTTTATGATTTTTTAAATAAATTTAATGAACAAATGGGTAACATTTATGATCTGCAACATTCATGATCAGTTGATAAAATTTATGATTTTTTTAAACAAACTTAACAAACAAATTCATTAATTCGGCATCTGTAGATGGAAACATTCGTTTTTTTCGATTAATTCTTTTTTAATTGGAAACATCATGATGATTTTAGCAAAATTCACAATTGATTGATAAATTTTATAGTTTTTCAAAAACAAATTGAATAAACAAATGCATTATTCGAGCATCTGTCTATAGAAATTTTTTTTTCGATGTCAGACTTTTTAATTGGGAACTGGATAAAAATTTCATTATACCAATAGAAAGAAAAATTATTCAATAATTTTGGTACAGAGAAGAAGGATTTTGTGAACCGCTTCTTAGATTGAAAAAAAAAACTTTTTCGTCGACAAATAGCCAAATAATGAATAGGTTTATTAAATTTGTTTAAAACATTATAGAATTTATCAACTAAGTATGATTAGTAATGAAATTTTCACTAAGTTTCCAATTTACAAAAACTGCCATCGAAAAAAAAAAATTTTCATTAGAAGTTTCCCGAATAATCCATTTGTTTATTAAATTCGTTTCTAAAAAAATATAGAATTTATCCACCAATTCTGAATTTTGCTGAAATCTTCATGAAGTTCCCAATTAGAAAGACTGACGTCGAAAAAAAAAAAAACGAATTTTTCCGTCCACATATGCCAGAATAATGCATTTGTTTGTTAAATTTACTTTGAAAAATCAGGAAATTTATCAACTCATTATGAATGTTTTTGAAATTTTAATGAAGTTCACAACTGAAAAGGCTGGAATTGAAAAATCTTAATTTTTCTGCATACAAATGTCCGAATAATGCATTTGTTTATTAAATTTGTTTGAAAAAGTCATAAGATTTATTAAAAAATAATGAATTTGGCTCAAATTATGATAAAGTTCCTAATTTTTAAAAATTTACATCGAAAGAAACGAATTTTTCTCTGGAAAAATAGTTGAGTGCTGCATTTGTGCATTAAATTTGTTTATAATATAAATAATTATAAATTTAAGAGTTTTTTTTGTAATATAATACTATTTTCAATCAAACTTGTTGCAATATAACTTCAAATTACGTATAATTTTGGAAAATCGTAAAAAACATTTTTTCAACAAAATAATTTGCTTAAACATTTTGTTCTAGTTATTTTTCTGATATTGGAACATCTTTAAATAATGTCACTATACAGAACTTAGGCTATTTCAACAATTTTCCTGTTATCGACAAGCACCGGGAACGTCAAATAGAAAAATAGCCATTTTTTGTCTTATTTGTTTATTTATAAAAAAATTGAAAGCCTAAAAAGCTTTTTTTTTAATTTTGTTGTCCAAATCGGTCAATATTTGACCGGTTAAAAGCGGAAATCCAGGTGTCTTTTCTGCGGTTCCGCGACGACTTTGTATTCTCTTTGCTTACTTGACTGAGGGAATAAATGTGAAAATTAAAATCTAAATAAAAATTGAAATCGGATCTTAAAAAAATTAAAAATATATTAAAAATAACATTTTCTTATTTTGTAATCATTTTCTTTATTTTAATAAATTACTAAATAATTTCTAAGGAAATCGGAATTATTATTATTTTTACAATAAAGTAAGGATTATTGATCGTCTTGAATTTACCTGAACATTTTAACTCGCTTTTATATGATGTTGGATTTTTCACAATTTCTCTAGCATCAATTTTTTTTTAAAAGCTTGTCTTTCTACATCTAAAAAAATGAAGGCAAAGCAAACGAGTCTATTACTTTCCACTCATAAAAAGTTTTTAATAGTTGAAGTGTTATAGTACAAAACGATAAAAAATGTAATTTTCTGTTTTTAATCAAAATAAAATACGCTTCCGAGGTATTAGGTTTCTGAATATGAGTGAAAAAAAAATATAATTAAAAAATAATCAAACGATTTCTAGAAGACTAATAGCAAATTAAAAATGAATTTTTCGCCAAAATAATACCGTGCTCCTAAAATAAAGAGATGCTGAACGCGAATAAAAAATATTTTTTATGAAAAAAAAATATTCCTTTCAAATAAAATTTTAATTCTTAATTTCAATGGATACAAAAAGTCCGAAACTCGTATTAGAACTCTTAGAACCGTTCACATTTTGGAATTCCAAAAATTTATATTTTTTAAAAAGTTTGTTTGAAAATGTTGTTTTTTGATACGTTTTTGATTTATTTCGAATTTTGTTATCAGAGAATCTTATAGAACATAGAATCATGCAAGAAAAAGTTAAAGTCATAAATTTTATCATTTGTTTGAAAATTGAACAATATTCCTAAAAAGACATCCTTTTTGGTTGCAAACTTATTTAAACTGTTTTGCTGAAAACTCGTCTTTGGGTTAAAAACTCATCTATTTTTGTATAAAATTAACCCTTTTTTAAATTAATATTATTTTGCTGATAAATCAAATAAAATATTTTTTGGATACAAACATTTCTGAAAATTTATCTTTTTGATTTAAATGTTAATCTTTTTTGTAAGAAAATTGCATTTCTCTTGGACAAAATATATTTTGGTGTTCTAAATTGACCTACATAGATTCTTCTTTAAAGGAAAATTTAACTATTGTTTAAAACGTTTTTTTTAATGCAACTGTTTTATAGAAGAAATTTAATCTTTCTTGAATAAAAATGCTACTTTTTGGTTGAAAATTGAACTTTTTTTCAAAACTTTGTCTTTTTGATTTTCAAATTTAATTCTTTTGTGGAAAATTCACCTTTTGTTTAAATTCAATATTTTTGCGTTGAAAGGAGGATTGAAACAATATCTACATGAAAATTTAAATAGTTTAGAAAAAATTTCTATTTAAAAAATCATCATTTTTATGAGAAACGGCATTTTTCTCGGATAAAAATCCATCTGTATAGTTGAAAATTCTGTGTAATGGAAACTTTAACTATTTCGGAAAAAATTTAATTTTTGCCTAAAACTTATATTTTCATGCTGAACAATGAATTAAAATCTTTTCTTTGTTAAAGTTCATCCTAAAAAAATAGTTGTTTTTCATTAAAAATTCATCTGTTTTAGTACTAATTGCGCATTTCTTGAATAAAAATTCAACTGTTTGGTAGAGTTAAACTATTTTGTTAAAAATTCATCCTTTTCGGTCGAAAAAATTCGTCTTTTTTGGTTGGTGATTCAATTTTTTCGTCGAAACTTTTTTTTTATTAAAAAATGAAAATTTAGATATTTAAAATGCAACAGGAAACTTTTTTACATAAAAATTGAACTTAAAAAAATAAAAATCGTCTGTTTTAAGATAAATCTAATCCATATTTAATAAAAATGCAACTATTTGTTAGAGAAATCAAAAATTTTATTTAAAAGTCGTTCTTTTTACTTAAAAATTCGTCTTTTTACTTATTTCGAGTGTAAAATTTCATATTTTAATCATAAAAAGTCAACTCAAATCTTTTTTAACAAAACATTTGACTAGTTTTTGAAAATTTATATTTTTGATTTCAAAATTCATCTGCTTCAGTAAAAATTTCATTTTCTTATGAAAATGAAAATTTTGGTCAAAACATTATTTTTCGTTGTATGAATATTTAACTTTTTTATGTGAAAGATTTGGTTTAATCATTTTATCAAGAAATCACTTTTTATTGAAGATTTATATTTTTAGTTGAAAATTCATCTCTTTAGTTGAAATTTTCATTAATTTGTTGAAAATAAATGTTTTTTAATTGAACATTTACACTACTTGGTTAAAAGTTCAACTACGTTGTTAAGAATTTATTATTTAGATTAAAGGCTTATGTCTTCGGTTTTTCATTTTTTTTTATTTTCATTTTCGAATTCATCCTTTTTGGTTGAAAACAATTCGTCTTTTTGGATTGAAAACTCCATTTTTTTGTGGAAACATATATTTTTTTAATATGTAGTCGAAAATTCAATCTTTCCTGTGGAAAATTGCCTTTTCTTCCAAATACTTTGTCTTTTCAAGTTGTAAATCCCTATCCAATTATTGTTATTTCTTTTTATTTTACTAGTAGAATTTTTTATATGATCTTTAAACTACTTAGTTAAATGGAAGTTCGTAAAAATTTGATTTTTGCAATTACGACTGAAAATAAACCCTGTTGTCAAAAATTCAACCTGTTCGGTTGAAAATTAAAATTTCTTTAAACAATTTTGTCTTTTCGATTTGAAAATCTCTAACCAAATAATGTTAATTTTTTACTAAGTGAACTTTGATTTCACGACTTCATTTAATAGTTTAAATAAAGTCGTACCTGGCCAAGTTTTAGCATCGTAGATTCTTCTGATAGGATCTTTAAATTACTCAGTTAAAGTAAAGTTCATGGAGATTTAAGTTTTGCATTTACACTAGCAATCTTCACATATTGTTGAACATAAACTGAAACATACAGCAGTGAGGAAATTGCCTGTAAATTTGCCTTTATGTGTGGTGAGGCCGAGGCAATAGACTCAACCTATAGGCACCATAATTAGTAATTACCGGACAAACTGTGCAAGGGTGAATCAAATGGGGATGGTCAGCCAGAGCTCAGCATTGCGAATACCCAATCCAGATTTAAAATGACCTTAAAGTGCAGAAACTCTTCGCTAATTAGAATACTCAGGAAAAACAGTTTTTTCTAACGAAAACTGACTTCAAAGCTAAAGTTGCTAATATCTAAATAGGTCAATCCTATTTTCTCTATGTTTCCCTGCAATTTGTAGTTTGAGAAAGTTTCATTCAGGGAAATGTCTCTTTCATCATCTCTACAATAAAATGTTGACCAATTACATTTAATGTGGAACAAAGAAAGTTTTTTGACGATCTGTGAGGCGGGGGGGGGGGGGGGGGGGGGGGGGGGGCGGTAAATTTTAAAAACAAATTTTTCAAATACTTGACTCAAATAAAATTTGTGATATTCATTTCTCTATATTCCATTATCTATTATTCACAAGAAAATCCAAAGATTTTTGATTGAATGTTTCGAAAATACGACCAGTTTGTTGGAGACTTAATTAATTTGTCAAAAATTGGCTTTTATTTTTGGTTGGAAGTTAATTTTTTAAGCTGAAACTGGAATTTTTCTATTTTCATTTGCAAATTGATCGTTTTTAGTTTAAAGTTGATCTTTTTTGGTTGAAACTTCAAGTACTGGGTTGAAAGTTGAATTACTTTGTTGAACATTTATTTTATTGGCTGAAGATTTAAATGTCTTAGATTGAGAATTTCACTTTTTGGTAAGAAAATCAATTTCCAAAAATTCAAATTAATCCATTCCATTACTGGTTAAGAATTAAACGTTTTTATTTGAAAATTCAATTATTAAATTTTTCTTTGGAAATCTATATCTTTGGTTCAAAATTCAACTATTTGGTTGAAAGTTAGTTTACTTTAAAAAATTCATTTTTTTTCTTAAGATCTAAATGTTTCGTTAAAATTTGTTTTTAAATTTGTTTTCAATCTGAAAATTTAATTGATCAACTATTGTTTGAGAATTCATCATTTCGAGTTGAAAATTCAACTATTTGGTAGATAATTCGTGTATTTCATTAAAAACTCATTTGTTTTTAGAAAATTCTTGTAGATCTCTTTTCTTAAATATAAATTCTTTTTAAGATTTATTCGCTTATTAGGAAATGTATATATTCTGTTAAAAACAAAATTTTTTAGTTGAAAATTCATATTTTTTCGTGGAAAATTAAATTTTTTCGTAAAAAGTTAGTTTACATTAATAAATATTCCTTTTCTTCGTTAAGATTTGCCTTTTTGTTTAATTTTGTTTTTTTGCAAAAATGAATTTTATGTCTAAAAACCTAACTATTCCATTGTTGTATAAAATTTTCATCTTGAGTTTAAAATTGAAAAATTTGGTTCAAATTTAATTTATTGTTTAAACATGATACTTTTTGTAGAAAATTTTTGAAGAACTCTTTCCTTCAAAATTAATTTTTGTAAGATTCATCCCTTTAGTTGAAAATTAAACGTTCTTAGTCAAAAATTTGTATTTTTTAGTTCAAAATTCATCTATTTGGATAAAATTTACTTTACTTTAATAAAGTTCATTTTCTTGTTTAAGATCTAACTATTTTGTTAAAATTTGTTTTTAAATTTATTTTTAATCTGAAAATTTAATTAATCAACTATTGTTTGAGAATTCATCATTTCGAGTTGAAAATTCAACTATTTGGTAGAAAATTCGTGTATTTCATTAAAAACTCATTTGTTTTTAGAAAATTCTTGCAGATCTCTTTTCTTACATACAAATTCTTTTTAAGATTTATTCGCTCATTAAAAAATGTATATCTTTTGTTAAAAAACAAAAGTTTTTAGTTGAAAATTCATATTTTTTCGTGGAAAATTTAATTTTTCCGCAAAAAGTTAGTTTACATTAATAAAAATTCATTTTCTTCGTTAACATTTGCCTTTTTTGTTTAATTTTCTTTTTTTTTGTAAAAATGAATTTTATGCCTGAAAACTTTAACTATTCCATTATTGTATAAAATTTCTTCTTATCGAGTTTAAAACTGAACAACTCGGTAAAAATTCCATGTCATTTTAAAATATCATACTTTTTGTAGAAAATTCTTAAAGAACTCTTTTCTTCAAAATTAATTTTTTAAGGTTCATCACTTTAGTTGAAAATTAAACGTTCTCAGTTGAAAATTTGTATTTTTTAGTTAAAAATTCACCCATTTGGATGAAATTGGGTTTCACTATTAAAAAATAATTTTCTTGGTTAAGATTCAATTATTTTGTTTGAAAAATTTTTGTTCCTTTTTTTTCTTGTGAAACATTATCTTTCGTTTGAAAATTTAACCATTTCATTAGTATTTAGAAATGTTTTGGTTTGACTTTTAATTTAATTATTTGGTAAAAAATTCAACTATTTTGTTAAAAATGTCTTTTTTTATTTCGTAATTTTAATTGAAAATCAAACACTTTTAGATGAAAACACATATTTTTTGGTTGAAAATTTATCTATTTGGTTGAAAGTTAGTTTGCATTAATCAATATTTATTTTCTTGTTCAAGATTTAATATTTTCCTAAATAAAATTGCTCTTTGTAAGAAATTAATTTTTAATTTGGAAAGTTAACTATTCCATTATTGTATAAGAATGAATAGTTTGAAGTTAAAAATTTGACAATTTAGTAGACAATTCATGTATTTTGTACCAAAACACTATTTTGTGTAAAAAATTATTGTAGTAACCTTTTCTTAAAAATTAATTTTTTGTAAGATTGATCACTTTATTTGAAAATTAAACGTCTTCGGTCAAAAATTCGTATTGTCCTATAGTTGAAAGTTGGTTGCAGCTTCCCATAGAGTAATAGGAAAGTTACAGCGATCGTGCCGAATTCGAGTGGCGCTCATTTATGGTTTTTATAATTTATTTAATCTTCAAACGATGTAATTATTTAAACAATTGTCATAAATGGCTCTTCTTTAAAGAATGCGTTTAATTTATTAAGTTTTGTTATAAATTTACAAGAACTATTAATTATTAAAACAATTTTAATTTAAAAATTAAGAGTTTGACATTTTTCTACGAGTGAGTTTGTTCACGGAGTCAACTCACTATTTTCTAGTTTGCTTTAAAAAAGAACTAATAATTATTTAAAGAATTTTAATTAAAAAATTAAGAGTTTCTACGAGTCAATTTGATCACGGAATCAACTAACTCTTTTCTATGTTGCTTTGCAAATTTACAAAAACTATTAAGTATGTAAACAATTTTAATTAAAAAATTAAGAGTTTGGCCTTTTTTTTACAAATCAATTTGTTTACGGAGTCGACTAAGAATTTTTATCCGGTGACACTTTTCTATATTGCTTCGCAAAATTACAAGCACTATTAATTATTTAAACAATTTTAAATAAAATATTAAGAGTTTGTCCTTTTTTTATAGAAGTAAATTTGTTTACGGAGTTAACTTAGGATGTCTTTGCGATGACTCTTTTCTATATTGATTTGCAAATTTACAAAAACTATTAATTATGTGAACAATTTTAATTAAAGAATTTAAAGTTTGGCCTTTTTTCTACGAGTCAATTTATTTACGGAGTCGACTAAGAATGTCTATCCGGTGATTCTTTTCTATATTGCTTTGCAAATTTACAAAAACTATTAATTATTTAAACAGTTTTAGTTTAAAAACTAAAAGTTTGCTCTTTATCCTACGAATCAAATTGTTTTTGAAGTCAACTAAGAATGTCTATCCAATTACTCTTTTCTATATTGCTTTACAAATTTACAAGAACTATTAATTGTTTAAACAATTTTAATTAAACAATTAAATGTTTGCTTGTTTTCTACAAGTAACTCTGCTTACGAAGACAACCAAGAATGTCTATCCGATGAATATTTTCTATTTTGCTTTGTAAATTTACAAGATATGTTAATTATTTAAGCAATTTTTATTAGAAAATTAAGAGTTTGACGTTTATCCTACGAGTTCATTTGTTTTCGAAATCAACTGGGAATGTCCATTAGGTGACTTTTTTTTATGTTGCTTTGTAAATTTACAATAACTATTAATTATCGAAAGAATTTCAATTGAAAAATTAAGAGTTTGCTTTTCTTTCTACGAGTAGACTTCATTTTTTACCATAATTAACTAAGAATATCTTTCCGCTAATTTTTTTTCTCGGATGCTTTTGTATTTTCTTGAACTTAATTTTCAAATAGAATAATTAAAATGAAAGTAGTGGGTCACGCGCGACCTGCGAACCTAACTTCATATGGTCATTCAATTTATTCATAACTTTTCTTTAAGTGTCTCCGACATTTATTAATATTCTCAGTTTGTATTGAATGAATAAAATAATAATGAGCCGGAAATACGAAAACAAATTGAGAAACTTTCAAATTGTCAGAGGCTAAATATTTATATATACAAAAAAAAGTTTTGGTCTAACACAACGCTATCAAAATGAATATTCGAGACGCAATTCGGCTTGAGATGCTTGGTAAAAAAACTATGAAACCTGGAAAATCAATGTAGAAGCTTTTTTAATTAAATATGATACTTGAAAATATATATGTGGAGAAAATAAACGACCAGATGTCACAGCTAATGACGAACCTTCAGAAGCCGCGGTGAATGCTTGGGACACTGCAGATCCTATCGCTAATTCAGATTTAATTTTAGCTGTTTGTGAATCAGAACTGAAAAAAATTCAAAGTTTGCAGAACTTCGCACGAAATATGGAGTAAATTGGAGTCAATATATCAATCAAAAAGGTTCGGGAAAGAAAGCTTCATTTTTGTCACAATTAACAATGCGTCGAATTTAACAATCTGGGGAGGATCAGTCTTAGCGTCAGTGAGAATCAAATCGAGACTCTAGTATAATCAAGTTAAATACCATGTTTTCACTTTTTTTGACAGTCCGAGGGAGCCAAACTTATGACCAAAGATCATCGAAACTCAGGGACGGTCAAGTTAAATTTTTTGTTTGTGGTCACATGTATCATTCGAATTCGAGTTTTACTGAAAGTTTAGCTTTAAAATTTTTTATTGAAAATGTATCCTCTGAGATGGAAAATCAACTATTTTTCTGAAAATTCATTTATTTTGTTGAAAAATGGTCTTTTTTATAGGAAATTAATCTTCTTGTTTGAAAATTCGTCTTTATGATTTAAACGATTTTAAAAGATAATTTAAAAGACCTACAAAGGATAATCTTTAAAATTAAATATTTTAGATTTATGCATGGTAAGCTTGTGTATAAACTACGTTATCAATTGGGGGGGGGGGGGG
>NC_046659.1:140381490-140412827 GCF_010883055.1 Belonocnema kinseyi | reverse complement strand
TGAAAAGGCTACAAACTACTTTCATAAAAATTCATTTTTTACTTAAATATTTATCTCTTTCGTCGAAAATAAATGTTTTCAACTGTCCATTTAACTATTCTACTTTTGGTTAAAAATTTATCTTTAAAGTTAAAAATGTATCATTCTTTGTTAAAAATGCAATGGTTTGGTTCAAATAGCAACTGTTAAATGCTTCGTTGGAAATTCAATTGGTAGATTTTAAATTTACTTTGATGCTAAAAATTCTACTGTTGCATAGAACATTTATCTTTTTGGCTAAAATAATCATCAATTTTGTTGAAAATTCAACTTTATTGTTAAAAAAAATCATATTGTTGGGTTGGAATTTCAATTTTCTTGTAGATAATTCGTCTGTTTGGCTTTATAATTGAATCACTTTTTTGAAAATACATGTACTTTGTCCAAAATGGGTATGTTTTGACAGAACGTTAATCCTCTTGTTCAAAATTCATTTTTTTATTTTATTAACTTTGTAGAAAATTATTTTAAGTACAGTTAAAAATGATTTTTTTTATTTTAAAAATGTATCCGGTACTTTATAAAAATTGTATTCTGTTTATTTGAAAAGTTTAAAATTTCTATTTTGTGATAAAAAATTAATCTTCTTGATCGAAAATTCATTTTTTTTTTAATTTAACAAACTTAAAACAAAATTAATTTCTTTTAAAGTTTTCTTTATCAGAGTTTTTATCTGAAAATTTAACTATTCCATTTTTGGTTAAAAGTTCTTCCTGTACAGTGTATAAGTTGAAAATTTAACTGTTTGGTAGAAAATTCAGGTATTTTTTTGAAAAGTCGTCTTTTTAGGCAAAAAGTTCATCTTGTTTGTAGAAAATTCAACTTTTTAGGCGAACATTCAATTTTCTGATAGAAAATACACATAATTTGTGAAAATGTTCCTTTTTTGTAGAAAATTATTTTTGTTTGTTGAAACTTCAACTTTTTGGTTGGGAATTTAAGAATCTTGTAAAAAATTCAGCTTTTCTGACTACACTGTTGAATGTTTTCTAAAACATTCAATTTTTCAGCTTAAAAACTTTAATCTTTTTTTGAAAATTTACCTTTCACGGTAAAAAAAGTCATGTTTCTTGGTTAAAAATTTATCCTTCTTTGTTGACAAGTAACATTTTTGCTACACGTTCAACTGTTCTGGGAAAAATTTGTTTTTTTTTTGTGTTGCAAATGTGACTATTTAATTAAATCTTTAACTAATTTTTGGAAAATTTGTCTCTGTTACTGAAAAGTTGATCTATTTGGTCGTTTTATGTAACTGGTTGCAATTTTTTTTCAAAATTCGTCTTTCAACTTGAACTTTCAACGTAAATTCAAACCACGACGCTCGAAAGCACCTAATTCGATCTTTGATTTTATACATCTTTCAAAATTAATCGAAAAAATTTGTAAGTTTTACCCGAGATTCATTTTTCTTTTCTTTTTTTTGTAAAAGTGCTTGAAAAATAAAAAAAATTATTTTTTAAAAATTGTGTTATTTCGTAGGAATTATTTAATTCTATTGTTAATAAAATGTCTATCTGTTAATATATAATATTTAGTGTTTGGCAACTGTATGAGCGCAAGAATAAATAAATTACGTAAAAAATATTTTTGTTTAACTAAAATGTACGCAATTTTTCTTGTTTCGTTTAATTTTGTGTAACTTTCAAAATATATATTGGGTACATTTTTGCTAACAGTGATGTATAAAAATAAAAGATACAAATTTTTTATTAAAAGGTTTTAGTTAACTTATTTAATCCATTGATTATTATTTTACATATTTTTAAAAACCTAATTAATTTGGCCACATACCATAAACGTCACGTAATGTCGGTATTTCCAGTTACACATTCCATTTTATTAAAAAACGAGCATGGGGTTTTAAAAACACAGCCTATATGTAATTAGAAATACATCCACATCAGGCGTTGTTTCTTCTATGTGGCGAAATTAATTTTTTAGTTTTTTTTAATAATTAAAAAAAAAAGATTTGACTTCCCGACATAGTGGGTTCAATTATAAAAAATGGTTGATTTGATTATCAACGATAGTCATTTTGACTAACATAAATAATCATTTTGAATATATAAACATAATAGATTTAACCATTTTCTATATTCTACGTGAATATTCTTTGGTTTTCAAGTTGAGACTCTAAGATAATCGAGTACACACTCCCAGGATTGTAAATTTTACACTCTGAGATAGTGAACCTAGCCTTTAAATTTTGACACACAAGAATCGTAAGCTTGACATTCTCGGATAGTGAACCTGGCCATCAAATTTTGACACTCCACGGATGGTACTCCCAACTATCTAGAGGGCTGTCCCATAGTGAAAACTCAAATGTAGTCCATCTGACACTCTACATTTTCAAGCTGACCATCCATTTTTCTCCGTGCATATACAAAATTTCTTTGATGTCGTCAATAAATTAGGTGACATGGTTGTTGAAATCAATCCATATTTGTTGGCGATCTTGCTACTTCAAAGTTTACCAAAGAGTTTTAACAACTTCAGTTGCGCAATAAAGTCAAGAGATGAGCTCCCTACACCAGAGGTTTTAAAAATTAAAATTCTCGAGGAAAGTGACTTACATAAGAAGAATATAGAATCTATTCCAAATGCCATGGTGGCAAGCAAAATTTTTTTGAAAAAACATGATTTTTCAATAAAATTTTTAGTTTTCAACATTTAACTTAATCTTAAAGCAGATGTAGAACGTAATTAAATTTTTTTATTAAGTACCACGACTTTTCCAGTGGCTAAATTTCGAAGGAAATAATCCTATAACAACTTTTTCGTCAAATAAGACCAGCAATCATTAACTGAATTTTATCTTCCCAAAAATCGATATCTCAAGCTTTGTTAAGTTTTCATTTGTGGGATGGCCACTGGACGGAAAACCGGGAATTTTTTGGAACCGGAAAAAGCCGAGAAATTAGTATGATAGTGAATTTATTTATTTATAAGGAATTTCACAAATTTTCAGAATAACCATCTATCGAATCACTTGGAATATCACAAATATCATATCACATAATATAACTTAATTTCAAATAAATTCGATTTTAACTTTTTGTTTTAAATGTTAAGTTTACTTGTTAACTGTTTTAATTACTACATCATTTAGTTCACAACGCTTAATTAAAAAATCTTTTACTTGACAATTTTTCAATTTTATGTCGTCATTTTTAAACGTAAATTTTTAATTGTAAGGATTTAAAAATAAAATAATACACATTAATTAATGTTTTTTGAAACTAAACTGTATTTCGAGTTTTAAAAATTGTACTAAAATTATTTTACAATATAATTCTAAATCGGTTTTAAATTAAACAATTTACAGATTTGGACGTTGAAAATTCAAATTTTTTAATACGAAAGCCTTAATAATTAAGCAAATTGAAATGTTTGATTTAAACTTTATAAACTAATTTTAATGTGTAAATAGCTTAAAATTAATATTTTCATTAATTATACGTATGTATTTTATTTAAAATCCTATTCAAATATTGTTTTAGTCCAAAATTATAAATTTTTAACCTTTTCAGTTCGAAAATTTTTATTTAAAAAAATATCTGAATGACTGCATCGAATATTCAAAAGTACACAATTTGAAACTGAATCGTTTGAAATAGAAAGCCTTGAATTATAAAAATTTCAGAGTAAGACATTTAAGTTTTTAACGTTGTAATTGTTATTGTAACGTTAAGTAACAATTGAAAATTATTAATTTGAAAGGACTAAAATTGAAAAAAATAAAATAGATTTTGTTATTTAATTTCTTTTCAATTGCAAGAGGAATTTTTTCAGGTTTACATTTGTATTGTGTGGAAAAATATGAAGTATTGTCTTTTTTACATTTTTATCAACCTTGAAATGATAAAATTCTAATTGTTGTTAAATTGGCAGTACTTTTTATATTTGTAAAGTTTTTATTAAGCTGGAAGAAATACAGTTTTTTTTAATTGGAAGAGACCATTTTTTATTTTCAAGATTTTTATTGTTTTTCAGGTAGAATTTTTTATTTTCGTTTTTTAAATAATAATTAAAAATTATAATTAAAAGGATAATTAAAAAATATAGAAAATTCTTATTTTTGTTAAATTGACAGTACATTTTATATTTGTAAAGTGTTGATTGAGTTCAAAGAAATACCGTTTGTTTTTTAAACTGGAAGAGGCCATTTTTTTATTTTTAAGATTTCTATTGGGTTTAAAGAAAGAATTTTTTATTTTCGTTTTTTTTTCTGAATGAGAAGAGGCTAATTAAAAAATATATATTGTTATTGAGTTGGAGGACAGGAAGTGTTGATTTTCGATTTTTTCTGAATTTACATTAGGGATTTTTGTATCGTTGCTGTTGTTATAGAATTGGAAGGAAGGAAATTCCTTTTTAAAACTTTTTCTAAATAGGAAGGTACACTTATTTTTTGATATAGTTAGCTGATATCTTTGCTGTTTTTTAAGACATAACTTTTTTTAATTGACCCAACTATTATAACATTAAAGACGACTTTTTGATTGACATTAGGGTCGATCGTATTTATTTGTTTTGTGTTGTGCCATTAATTAAATATATTTTAATTTATTTTTGATGAAATATACAAATTAGATGTTTTATCTTTTATACCAGACTGACTCACTTGATTTATCAGCAAGGCTATGTGAATCAGTCTTAACTTTTATATTTTAATTGATCTAAATTCATTGCCATCTATATTTTCCAAAGAAACTTTTTTTATAACGTTTTTATTAAGTTGGAAGAGGGACATGCTTCATTTATTCACATTTTTATTAATGCTAGTTGAAACTGAGCATAAGTTTTAATTTACAGAATTTAATACGGTAGCGCGGATTCATATTTTTTACCCAGAGATCTTTGAACAATCCAATTTATCAAAAAGTGAAGGTTTAAGTTTTGCAGTTTAATTGCACTTAATTGAAAATTTTCAATGGAAAAGTGTTAAAAGCTTCTATTTTATATGTGTCACTTATTCAGAGTTTAAATAAAAAATATCAAAATTAAAATTTGTTTGAACTTGAATTTAAATTTCACTAGTTACGAACATTTTTGTACTACAAACACACGCATGCCGGTCAGATGGTGCGATCGTCGCGAGCTCGGCTATAGACGGAATAGCTCGGAAACCTTCGGGCGTTTTTAGTATAGTCTTTTAGAATTCTTGCAAATGCTGGTTGCAAATATTACAAGCGGCATTCATTTTCATACACATTCTTATTTAAGAATACAAAAATTTCGTATATTTCTTACAACTTATGTTACTTAAAATTCTTACTTTTGACGTATTAGTAGAAGAGGGATGTCATTAAGACGTAAAGTTGAAGAGGAGAAGGTATTTAGTGCAGGGAAAGTTGGAGATGAATACAGAGGAAATTATGGAAGGTCTATTAAACTAGTCCGGGTGTGTAGGGGTGGAGAAGTGCAGGCTGAGAAAGGGGAGAGAGGAAAAGGAAAGAGAGAAAAAGGAAGTGTTGGTTAGGGAAGTAGGGAGAGAAGGAAGTAGAGGAAGAAGAATTTAGGGAGGGAAGGGGCAGAAAAAGTTGATTAAGGTATACTAAGTTTAGCGAAGGGATAATAACAGGAGTAGGGGAGGAAAATTATGGGAGAAGGAGGTTTGAACGACTTAATGAACTTCTCGATGGGAAACGAAAACCTTTTTTATAGGTGCACTCTGGCATATTTGACCAATTTCTTCATTTCACCATCGAATTCATGAAGTGAAGAGGGAGAGTAAGGATAGTAGAGTTAAGGAAAGTATTGAAGGGGAAATAAGGGATTATGAACTGTGACATGGAGATAGGGAATGAGGGAAGTGTTAGTGGAAGAGAGGAATCAATGTGAGGGTAAGTAGGGGGGAGGTAATAAGGGCAGGAGAAGCAAGAGATGGGAGTGGAGGAAATCAGAGAATGGTTGGTAGGATATTGCGAGTGAGTAGGATTTGTGAATTGATGACTGGGGAAGGGTAGAGGTGAAAGGGAAGTGGTGGAAGTAAAGTAGTAGAAGGGAAGTGTTGGCTGGGGAAGTTAGGATAGGAAGTCGTAGAGGAAGAAGAAGTTGAGGAAGGGAGGAGAAGCAAATATTAAAGTGTGGGGAGGGAAAGCAGGTGGAGTAATTGGTTTGTTTCATACGTTTTCTTGCCTAAGCTTGATAATAAATTATGATAAGAAATAAATTTTTTCTCATGTCTATGTTTTGCGCAAAGGGTTTAGTTTACGATACGCTTGTAATTCGAGAGCCTGAGAAATAGCCTTGTCTTGGCGAATACGTAATGGTGGAATTTCGCAAGAGAGCTTTCCTTCGCGAAATTTATTGTTTTCATTTTCACGCACCGTTCGTGACTCTGTCTTTTTAGCGAGAAAACTCGGAGTTTTAGTAAACAGGAAGATAAAGAACGGTAGCGCTTCCAGGGTGTTGACGGCTGGAAAATAATTAGGGCAAATACCTCGCAATTCTTATATCTTACTGGAAAAAAGTTGAGAGCTAAAAGCGAAATTAATGATTTTAAAACCCAGAGTAATTTCGGAAAATTCCAGTGCCAATTTTACACTCATTTCACCTTTGACATTTTAGAATTTTAATTACAAATTTATGAGAATAACCTTGTCATCCAGCGCATGAGTGATCGTAACTGCGGTATTAAACTTGCAATTTCATCAACTGTTTTTTTTTTACTTTACAGGGCTAAACTCACGTAAAAACAGTTTCTATATCGACAAATTCTCAAATAATAAATTTTTTAATTTAAAGTTTGAATTCTGATTATTTAAAAAAATGTAATTTGTTTAAAAAGCTCATAAATTTAATCTAAGAATTATGTATTTTTCTGAAATTAGCATGGATTTTTCAATTAAAAGGACTGGCCATGAAAATAACTATTTTTTTCGAAAGACGTCCGAATATTTCAATTTTGTATTAATTCTGTTTTAAAATATCCTACTAATTGTAAAATTATTATAAATTTTGCTGGAAAAAAGGTCCGTCGAAAACTGCCTGAATGATCAATTTGTTAGGTAATGTCTTTTTTTTAATCATACCATTTTCATAATATTTCTATAATCCATTTGTTTATTAAATTTGTTTTAAACAATAATACAATTTATAATATTATTATGAATTTTGATGAAATTATTTTTTTGTTCCCAAGCAAAAGAATTGACATGGAAAAAACGAATTATTGCATCTAAAAATTCTTAAATAATGAATTTGTTTATTAATTTTTTTTTTTAGAATCGTACAATATGTCAAGTTGTTACAAATGTTGCTAACGTTGTCATAAAATTTCCCATTGAAAGTACTGATTAAAAACAAACTAATTTTGCTGTTTAATAATTCCCGAATAATTAATTTGTTTAAAAAATAAAACAGGTTTATTAAAAAATTATGAATGCTGGTACAATTGAGATGGCTTTTCCAATTAAAAGGAGTCGCATTTAAAAAATAAAGATTTTTTCCCTTAACAAATGCCTTCTTTAAGTTAATTTTGTTTAAAAAGTGATAAGACTGATCAAATAATAATGAATTTCGTTGAAATTATTGTAAAATTTCGAATTAAAAGGATTGTCATTACAAAAAAATTATTTTTTTCGTCTAAAAATGCCTAAATAATTTATTAGCTTACTAAATTTGTTAAAAAAATAATACATTTTATGAACCAATTATAAATGATTATGAAAATATAGTAGAGATTCTAATTAAAGGGCTTTAGATTTAAACAAATTAATTTTTTCTCTAAAATGCACGAATAATCCATTTCTTTAATAACTTGGTTTTAAAAAATCAGACAATTTATCAAATTATTAATAATGTTTCTGAAATTGTCATAAAGCTTCCGATGAAAAGGACTGATACTAAAAAAAAATTTGTTCGTCAGCAAATCCCTAAATAATACATTAGTTTAACAAATTTCGTTAAAGAAGTCATACAAATTATGAAGTAATTATGAATGTTAGTAAAATTATTATTTACATTCCAAATAAAATGACTGACATTGAACAATAATTAATTTTTCCCTCGACAAATGTCCAAATTATCCATTTGTTCATGATAATAAAAAGGATCATATGTAAAGAAACTTTTTTTCTATTAATTATAACATTATTTTTATACAATTTTTTTTCAATATAAATTTAAAAAACAAAAACTGTTGAAAATTATAGAAAACACACTTTCAAAAAATAAATTGTCTAAAAAATATTTTGTTTATTATATAATGTTGTCAATTTGTATCTTATATTTTTACTGGTAGAATTAGACGCTTTTTTCAAATGAAATAGTTTGAAATCTAGAAAATTGACGTATTTGGTTTTTTATAACAAATTTATTTAATTTTTCATTTACTAAAAAAGTTGGTAATTTTTTTCTAAATGTTCAGAAGTATCATTTTTAGACGTGCAAATTCATCAAAAAAGGTCTCATATCTGTCAAAAAATATTCTAATTTTGGAAAGTATTTAAAAAATTTGGATAAACAAATTGATTGTTTAGATATTTTTCCTGGGAAATTTTTAATTTTTGCATGGATCCAGTTAAGAGTAACTTTTCGTTAATTGTTAGCCACTATAATTTAATAATTTACAAAAACTCCTAATTATTTAAACCTACTTTATAAATAAATTTAGAACAGTGTTACTTTTAACAAATAAGCTCAATTTTCTACGAAATCATCATTGAATGCCTGCGGTAAATTTTCGCTATGATACTTTGCAAACTGACAAAAATTGTTAATTAATTAAGCAATAATTATGAAAAATGTTGATTTTTGAAATTTAATCAAAATTACTTAACTGATTGAAAACTGTTGTTAATTTAAAAAGTGTTTTTGTATGAGTGATTGGGAAAACATTATTGGTCGATACCTTAAAAAATTGAACTTATTCGTTAAAAAGGGCGAAACACTAAATTTTTTTATTAAAACTTTTTTAATAATTAATAATTTTTATGAATTTTAAAATTATTATTGCAAAGAGTCATTGGCAACGCATTAGTTATTTGATTTCAAAAAAAAAATTAGGCCTATTTCTTGAGAAATATGAAAACTGTGAATTTTTTCATATGAATTGTTTCAACAATTACCAAATAGCATTTATTTTTAAATAATCGTGAAGAAATATTTCTTTTATTTAAATTGTATACCATAACTCTTGATGTAAATTTTTCGGTCATACTGTATATTATTTAAAGATACTTAAATGAACAATAAGCAATATTGTTGATCAAAAATACAGACACAATTATTTTATATATTCAGTCATTTTTAATTTTTTTTTAAACATCCAGATTAAATTACTAATGTAACCTACAAATTGATTTTCCACAGAATCTTTTTTCGCTCTAATTAAAATGACTTTTTTCATTAAAAATAGCGGCCAGACGACAAATTTTGAGGGTCGTGTAAAATCAGATGGCATTTTGGAGTCAGGCAGTAGTGCGGTGGTCGTGCGGTAGGTTACAGTGCGGTGGTATAATGGTCGTGCGGTGACCGACGTTATTAGTAGCCGTGCGGTAGACGATAACCGTGTGATATTCGTGATACTTTTCATACTTTTCATACAAATTTTCTATTTAAATAGCGGTTCGGAAAACAAGAGTGTAATTTGGAATTCCCTTAGGAAGAATAATTTTTCAAGGACGAGAATGGAAGTAAAACCACTATCGATTCCGATCACGTTTATTACACACCAGAACAAGGATTTAAGAAGACTTTAGTTTTTGGTGAAAACTAGGTAACTCGCGTGAAATTTCCTCTAAGAAGAGAAGTTTCTTCTTTCTTTTTTTTTTGTAACTTCCATAAATTCATGAACGACTTTGAAAGTTTCTCAGAACTTTTCCTTAAGCACTTTGCACTCCATGTGTTAAATTCTTTGTGTTTCTTTTTTTACAAATTTATTAAATAGCACGAAACAGATTTCTTTCTGTAAAAGTAGCTATTTATTCGCAAGCAGGTATTACAAAATTTCAAAAAAAGTGAGGAAAACGATTTTTTAACTTTACAATCACTTTAGTGAGTGTAAGACTGAATAATTCATTTTCACTCTCAAATGGATATGGAGCTTCCCCTAACAAATCGTCAGTTGCAACTTATTCACCTAAAAGGCCTTTAAAAAAAATCTTTGAAAAATTAATTTCCAACCAAGAACCTTTCTAACCAAAAAAGATTAATTCTCAATCCATGGGGACGAGTTTCTTTTTATCTTCAACGTACAAAGATTAATTTTCAACCAAATATGAAAAAAATAATTATAGAGACAAAAAAATAAAATTTTTAAAACAGTGTTGAATTTTTTGCGAAAAGACAAATGTTCAACGAAAAACTGAAATCTCCAACAAAATAATAAAATTTACAACCAAATTGTTGAAATTTGAACAAAATAATTTAATTTAAAAAAAGAACAGTTGAATTTGCAAATAAACAAATTGATTTTCAACAAAACAATTTTTTTAACAGACCAGTTAACTTTTTACAACAGAAACAAATTAATTTTTTAAATAAAAAGGTCAAGCTTCTACTAAAAGGGTAGATTTTGTGAATAAAAGGACGAATTTTCAACGAGAAATGATTTTTTAGTTTAGAGAAAAAAAATAAGGCAACCAAATTGTTGAATTTCAAAGATAAACAGGTGAATTATCTATAAAACAATTTAATTGTAAGAGGCTTATATTATCTTTTTTTTTGTCACGTTTTAGAGTTTCTTGTACAAGGAAGATAAATAATATTTTATATTGCGTCGGTGAAATAGACTTACGCGAATTTCTAACAGAAAGCGATTAATTTTCAACAAAATATATAAATTTTTAATGAAAAATATGAACTTTTAACCAAATAGTTCATCAAAAATTTTAAACAGTCGTTCTTTGTAGTAAAAATATTAAATTTTTGAATAAAAGTACGTACTTTCCGATGGAAAAATTAACTACGTGGTTTACATTTTTTTTAAATTCCTTTAACTTCTTTACCATCATTTAAACTCTTCCGAAATTTCTCGAAATTAACTGAAATTAATTAAAATCTCCTAAAATCTTTTAAATTTCCTGAAATTCCTTTAAATTTCTTTAAAATCCGTAAAATCTTTGAATTTTAAAAATTTATTACAATCTTTTTAAATAACTTTTCAAAGACTCGCTTGGCATTCTTTAAGATCACTGAAACTGTCTTCAAATCTTACAAAATAACTGAAAGTCTCCGAGTTTTTTTCAACTTCCTTCAACTTCTTTAAAATATTTTAAAATATTGTAAAATTGACCAAAATTATTCCAAATTTTTTAAAGTCCTTTAAATTTGGTTAAACTCCATAAAATCGTTTGAAAAACCTTAAATAAATCAATTTCTTCAGATACCTCGAAATCTCTTAAAATTTATTACATCTGTTTTAATAACTTTTCAAACACTTGCTTAACTTTCTTTAAAATCACTAAAACTGTCGTAAAATCTTATATAATCTTTTGTAAGTGGTTAAACCTTTTTGAACTATTTTTTTATTATTTCTAAATACTTAAAAAATAAACTTTAAGATCCCGCCAAGTCCCTAGTAATTCTTTAAAATCACTTGAGTTCTTAGCCATTCTCAAAGTCCTCCAATTTTTTTAAAAACTCGCTTCATTTTCTTTGAAATCATTTTAAAAATTTCAAAATTGACTAAATTTAATTAATACCTCTTAAAACCATCAAACTGGGGTAGATTCTTTAAAATATATTTAATATCCCTAAATCATGTTTTTTTAATTGCTCAAAGAGTCTTTAAATTTATTAAAATCTTTTTTAATAACTTTCTAATGGCTTTAAAATCTTTAAAAGAAAATTTCAAAATCCCGTTAAGTCCCTATAGTAATTCCTTAAAATCACTTTAATTTTCAGAAATTCTGTAGGTTTTTTTTTTGAAAATTCTTTAACTCCTCCGAATTTTTTTGAAATCCCTTCAACTTCTTTAAAATCATTTGAAATTTTCAAGATCAAGTAGAGTTAATTAAAATCCTTTGAATGTTCTTAAATTCCTTAAAATATTTTAAAAAAGGACATCCCTTGAAATCTCTTCAAATTCATTCAAATCTTTTTGAATAACTTTTCAGTTACCACCCGCTTGGCATTCTTTAAAATCACCTAAATTTCCTTAAAATCTGATCAAATCTTTTGCAAATCCTTAAACCTATTTGGATTTTTCAAAAAGTCTTTAAAATTCCTTCAAATTCGTTCAATTTTTCTGCATTCTTTTGAAATCTCTTCAAATTTTTTGAAATCGTTAAAAATCTCTTGAGAAATCCTAAGATCACTCAAAGCCTTTTCAAATCCTTTAAAGTCTCTTTGATATAACTTATTTAATTTTAGTCCAACTCCTATCTAAACAATGCTTTGCATTTTTAAGGTTACCGACCGAGCGTGCAGGAATATTAGGACACTTCAAAAAGATTTCAATGAATTTCAAAGAATGTATTTTTTTTAAAATATTTCCAGGAATTAGGAAAATTAAAAGGATTTTAATTTCTTTTACTTAATTTTAAACGGTTTTAAATGATTTTTAAGAAATTGAAGGGATTTAAAAAATCAGAAGAGTTTAAGAAGTTTGAAGATATCTTAAAGGATTTCTGAAAATTCAAGTGATTTTAAGGAATTACAATAGAGAATCGACGGGATTCTAAAGTTTCCTTTTAAAAGATTTAAGAATAATTCAAAAAGATTGAAGGATTTACAAGTGATTTTTTATGATATTGAGACAGTTTTAGTGATTTTAAAGAATGTCAAGCGAGCTATTGAAAAGTTATTAAAAATAATTTTACTGAATTTTAAAACATGTCCAGCGATTGAACAAAATTCGAAGATTTTAAGGATTTTAAACAAGTTTAAAGCGTTGTAAAAAAATTAAAGGATTTTTAAATATTTTAATTAATTTTAGTCAATTTTGGAATATTTCAGATGATTTTAAAGAAGTTGAAGGGGTTTAAAAAAATTTAGAGAGTTTTAAGGATTATCAAGAAATCTTACAGGATTTCTAGGAGTTCAAGTGATTTTAAGGAATAACTAGGGACTTGACGGGATTTTAAAGTTTATTTTAAGTATTTAAAAATACTTAAGTAAGGTTTAGTGACTTTAAATAATGCTAAATAAATAATTAAAAAATTATTATTTAAAAAGATTTTAAAGAATTGGAAAAATTAAAATTTTTTCAAGGATTTTCAAGAGATTTAAAGGAGTTTAAAAAAATTTGAAAAATTTTAAATATTTAGAATTAATTTTAATCAATTGACTAGATATTTCGAAAGATTTTGAATGATTGTCAAAAATTTGAAGGGATTAAAAAAAATCAAAGATGTTTAAGGATTATGGAAAAATTTTACAGAATAAAATTATTTTTATGTTTCAATGAAAATAATTTATTACTGCTTTTTATATTATAAACTGATTAACTAAATATTGACTAATTGTTTTCAAAAATCTAAATATAAATTGTTTTTAATTGCGTCACATAAATGGATTATTTACATTAAGGTTATGTAATTAAATATTAGCTATTATTACTATAATAAAATTTTTGGTTTGTTTAAAATATCTCCATTATAATCATTTTTTATAATGATTGTGATGTTGGAAAATGTGGATCTAAATTCAATTTACAAAATCATATGTACATACATTTTAATGAAAATAATTATTATATGATTTTTATGTTCTTCACTTAATAATTAATTATTAAGAGATTCCGCTAAATTTTATATTTTCTAGAAGTAGTTAAAAGCTTATAATTAGTTAAGGTTGAACAAAGATAAGCTAAAAATTTTTTTAATATGAACAGTGAAATTATTTAAATGTTTTAATAAAAATAATTTCTTAAAGCTTTAAATTATTTGAATTTTAAATAAAAATCAACGATTAATGTTTTTGTAATATTGAATATTTATTAAATAATTCTGCTAAAAATTTAATTTCCTGGAAATATTTCATAAGAAATAAAGATATTCAGAAATTTACATTAAAATGTTTTAAAATATATAAAATCAAAAATAATGTGATTTTTTAAATGAAAATAATTGCTTGAGGCTTTTTTATGTTGTGGATTATTTAATTAATTTTTAGTTGGTTAATTTTGACAACAATCTTGAATTACATAAAGATTTAATTTAAAATGTTTTAAATTAAGTAACATGAATTGATTATTTACATTCAGATTATGTAATTCAATACTAGCTATTAATTTAACAATAAAAGTTTATTTTCTCTTTATAATAACTCTATTATAATAACAATATATAAGTTATTTCAACTTATGATTTTTGTAATTAGTATAAAATGCTATATTTAAATAAAATTTTCATAAATGAAAGTTCCATTTTGAAAAAAAAAATATATGAAGTAAACATTATTTAAATGCTTCAGTGAAAAATATAGTCGAATGTTTTTTATGTTGGGAAATAATGACTTAATTATTAGATGAGTAATTTTTTCAAAATATTAAATTGAATAAAGATTAAAATTAAGTTTATGATAATTAAATAACATAAATATTAATTTGTTATTTCTATTAATTGAGTAAGATAAATTTACTATTTACTTTAAGTTAATGTAATTAAATATTGGCCATAATTTGTATACTAAAAGTTTGTGCATGTTCAAAATACCTCCTTTCCAATTATATTGTTTTTGTAAAGTTTTGCAATTTGAAATGTACATCTGAATTCTAAATTCGAAATCATGTGCAAATATATTTTAATGTTTTTAGAATAATTTAAAATGTTATAAATAACACAATTTTTACAAAAAATGTAGAATAAAAATTATTTGAATGAGTCACTGAAAATAATTCCTTAATGTTTTTTATCTTATAAACTGATTAATTACTTATTAACTGATTAATGTTTTACAATATTAATTAACATAAAGATTGAATTGCAATTGTTCTCAATTCAGTAATATAAATAGGTGATTCACTTTAAGTTTATGTAATTAAATGTTACATATGATTTGTGAAATCAAAGTTTATTTATATTTAAAGTACCTCTGTTCCAGTTACATAATTTTTGTTTAATTTACAGAAATAATTGTTTGTACTTTTATTGTTATTAAGTCATTAATTAACTATCAGTTGAATAATCTTGTTTACAATATTGAATTAAATGCAGATTGAACTTTAATGTTGTTCAATTGTGTAACATAAATTTGTATAATAAAAGTTGATTTGTTTCTGAAATACCTTTATTATCGATTAAATAATTTTTGTAAGTTTGTGTGATGTTGTGGAATAAGTATTTGAGTTCAATTTAAAAAAATATTTTTTCACTTCTCTGAAATTAGTTTTAAATGTTATTAAAAATTCTTATTTTTATAAAAATATAAGGTAGAAATTATTTTAATGTATCGATTGAAGAAATTATTCGTTGATTTTTATGTTGTAAACTGATTAATTAATTACCAAATTATTAATTTTTTTCACAATATCAAACTTGACTAAAATCTAAAATGATATAAAAAAATTAAAATCTTTGAATGATACTTTGATTTTTAATAATACTAATAGTGATAGTGAATTTTACGCCACATAGATTCTTTGAATACATTATTTCAGACCCTAATTCAGCGAAACTTCAAGTGGTAACCATTTTTAACAAATAGAATGAAACCCTTCAATAACCCTCCCTTCTATAGCCCTTCCAAGAATTGACGTCACGCCGCAGGTAGGCGGAACAAGAGCTGCGCGGGGTCTGCGGTTGTCAAACAGGCGAACACTCAGGCGTGAAAAAACAAAAGAGGAGTGGGCTATAGTGAGTTAATTCCCACTCACCGTCAGTCTCAAAACCGGTGATATTAAAGAGTTTCACAAAGCTGTGGTCGAGACAGAGCCTTAGGTAAACGCATCTCTTAAGGTGGGTGTGTTGAGATGCTCTAGAGGATGGTTAAGGTTAAGGCGTGGTTCTCAGTTAAAATGGTAGACCAGTCTGTGGTCCGCCGCGGGCTGAAAGGATTCAACCCCGTTACTTAAGACAGAGTCCTAGCGGATCACCAGCCATGATAGGTCTCAGGAAGAGGAGACAGCTGGAGGAGTCAAACATTTCATAGTTCTGCAAATTCCTGAGTCACAGATGAGAGGTCTTGCGGTCCTCAAAAACAGGCTCATCTACCACTTTAAAAAGGTCAACTTTAAAGTTACCAGCCAGGGGCAGGAGGAGCCTGTTACTTCGAGATACCATTAGGGGTCTAGGGGGGCTGGTTTTGTTACAGGGACACTAAGGCGGCTAATCCAAGGGCTTGCATACTGGAAATGGGAGTGAACGTCATCCCCCTGCTTGAGCTGTGTTCTAGAGACCTGATAGAGATAGTCACGGATCTTGAAGGAATAGGAAGGCTAGTCATGGGACCGGCTTACTTTCCATATGACAGCGATACCAATCTACCAGTGGAGGTACGTACGCTGGTGAAATACTGTAAGGTAAGGAGTATTTCTCTTCTGCTGCGGTGCGATGCTAACTTCCACCATACTTTGTGGGGCAGAACGGACATTAACTCAAGAAGTAATGAACTATTGTAATACCTAATCACCACTGAATTAGATATTCTTAATACGGAAAACTCCCTGACGTTTCGTAATTCGGTCAGGGAGGAAGTCATTGACATCACTCTCTGCTCCGGTAGTTTTACAGATCACATCCAGAAGAACGGACTGGGGTCAGTTTTAACAATGAAGTGCACTTTCAGGGGTGCCCAGGTCAATCAGAGACGTGGATACCCTGGGGATAGTGGCCGAGATTTTCACGGAAGCCATCAAATCCACTTATAGAAGTAACTGTCGGCCTTCAAAAGCCCGAAAGGCTGGAGAGACACACTGGTGGAATGTGAAAATCGAAAAGCTTTGCATGGGAACCAGAGAAAGGTTCAAACGTGCCGGTTCTGGCAAAACCATGGAACCATGGACTTCATTTACATCGATGAGGGATGAGGATAGGAGTGCAATACGTAAGGCAAAGCATGAAAGCTGGACCAACTTTTGCACTGATATCGAAAAAGCAGCAGAAGCGGCCAAACTGGATAAGCTGCTTTCATGAAATCTGGATGCTATTCTCGAGACTCTGAAATTTTCCGGCGGGAGATACTCAAAGTCTGACTGGAATACCTTGGCTCATCTTATAAAGACACATTTTCTGGGCTTTACAAAGTTAGGAGTGGCCCTGAAGTCCTTCAGTCCTTACAAGTCTCCTGATCCAGATGGCATATATCCAGTCCTCTTACAGAGGGCTGGTGATATCATGATTGGGCCGATTGTGAGACTTGCTAGGGCTTGCCTGATGTTGGGCTATGTTCCGGATCGGTTATACTTCGCTTATGGGTTTCTGACCCATTAGCTTCACATATTGCCTATTAAAAATAGCAGTTAACCTAATTGAAGGGCAAATGACGCAGAAAGGCCTCGCGATTGGAACCTTCATGGACATCGAAGGAGCCTTTAACTACACCTCTGGAGAGCTGATCAGGGCGGCCATGATCGCACACGGTATGCCTACTGCAGTCATGAAATGGACCTGCCATATGTTGGCCAATAGGAATCTGACCACGACTAAGGTTGATACCACTTTATGTGGAACCGCTGAGTCGGGATGTCCGCACGGAGATGTTTTATCACCCTTGCTGTGGTGCCTGCTTGTGGATGAACTACTTCATCTACTCACGAGTCAGGGCCACTACATTATAGGCTAAGCGGGCGATATACTGGTTATTGTGTGCGGTCAGCATCTGAAAGCGCTCTTCGGAGTAATGCAAGTGGGGAACCACGAGTTTATTTAAATTGGCTGACAAAAACTGGAAATCAAAGGGGAAGCCAAATATTTAGGAGTCATTCTAGATAAGAAGCTGTCATGGAACGAGCACTTGGAAAACAAGTGCAAGAAGCTAGTAGCGACTCTTTGGCTCTGCTGGAAAGCCATTGGAGAAAGCTGGGGCTTGAAATCGGAGACACCAATGTAGATCTACATAGCGATCCAGCGACCCAGCTGAAGCCATGCGGGAGTCGTCTGGTGGAGCTGGGTCAAACTTTCTACTGTGAACTCCCGACTGAAAAGGATCGCTACCTTTTCGACAAGAAGTACCGAGTTAGCCTATCCACGAAAAAGAAATAGGCTAACGGCGAGGCACACCTGCCCAGTGATGAAGACAGCTGGTTTACAGCTGGCTCCAGGAACAAGGAGAACGCTGGAGAAGGTGTATATCGTAGAAGGAACGGAAATGGCTTCACAATTGCGATGGGGTCCTACGCAACAGTCCTACAATCTAAGATTATAGCCTTCCTCAATTGCGCTGGCGTGCGCACATAGTAGCCTGGTATAGATAAACATCTCTCTGAGATAGTAAGGAATACCTAATGTTTGAATACTGTTTGTTGCCATAAGTAGTTGCTCCTAGTTTTGACTCTTGGCCAGCCCAGTGATCTCAAACAGGATGAAAAGGAGTAATCTCTAGGGATATCAAAGATGATGTGCTTGCAAGCATTAAGCTTTCGTTGTAACACAATGTCATGCTCAAGTGAAATATCATCATACACTAAGCGACAATAATCTGACAACAAAAAGACGAGAGCAGCAATCAATATCATGCTAAGTGACCTTTCAGAACTTTTGTCTTCACAGTAAAACTCTTTAATAGCGCCAATTTTGGGGCTAACGATGGGTGGAAATAACTCATTATAGCCCGCGCTGTTTTTGTTTTTTTACGTCTGAGTGTTCGCCTGTTTGTCAACCGTGGACCCAGCGCAGCTTCTGTTACACCTACCTACAGCCTGGCTTTAATTCTCCAAAGTGCTATAGAAGGGAGGGCTATTGAAGGGTTTCACAGGACTTTAAGAGGACATAATCCTATATTATTTATAATCTGAACTATTTCGTAAATGTGTTCTTTTCAATTTAGGGTAGGATTCATAACAACATCTAGAATACAAGCAGAGGCATTGTATTGATGTGTCGTTAAGTATTAGTGATGGTAACAAAGTGAGAATAATATTGTCGAGAAAAATCGCGTTACCTAGGTTAATGTCTTTTTGTTTTGGTGGAATTTATCTTTAACGTATGCTCATCAAGCCACAAGACAAGTCAGACGATTACCTCATTCATAGTGAAACAATCCGCCTTATGAATAATGCCGCTCTCAATAGTGCCGTGAATCCTAATTGCCAATTTTTGGCAATTCCACCCCTCCTCTACCTCTCTTACAACCGTTGATTTAGTTATGACCCCTTCAGCCTTCCGAAAGTAACGGAACCAAAAATGGAATAATTAAACTTCTAATTTAAAAAAATAATTTGAAATGATGAAAAACACGAATTTTCTAAGAAATAGTTGATTTTCTTTTCTTAATTCTAGAACTTTCAATACAAATTAATGAATTTTCTATACAATGCGGTTGAATTATCAGATGAAACATCGAATTTTGATTTAAAAAATTACTTTTATAACAGAAAAGACAAATTTCCAAGAAAATACAAGAATTCTCTATCAAAAATTTTAATTTAAACGAAACTAAATCAATTTTAAACAAAGAACGGACTTTCAACCAAATAATACAATTTTAAGAAAAAGTTAAATTACACTTAAAAATAATTTCAATTAAAAGTAGTTTCTAAAACAAGAAAAAGTAATTTTCAAGAAAAAAGTTTAATTTTCACCCAAGCAGATGAAATTGTCACTAAAATTTTAAATCTTCAACCAAAAAATGTATTTTGGAGAAAGTAGTTCTGCTTTGAAACTTAGTTGTTAAATATTTAATCCAAAAGAAGACTTTTTATACAAAAAATATTTTTCTATAAAAAAATTTTTTAAACAAAATTCAAGAATTCTCAACCAAACAGTTGAATTTTTAACTAAAAACTATGAAATTTAAAACAAAAATAACTATTTATTACCAACCAAGACGATTTTTTAATAAAATTCAAGAATTTTCAACCAAAAGGTTGAACTTTCGGAACGAATTTTTCTGTTAAGAAAGTAGTTCAACTCTACAAACTATTTGTTACATTATTTACCAAAAAGATAAATTTTCAAACAATAAAAATTAATTTTTCTCGAAAAAAAGAACAAATTTGAACAAAATTTAAGAATTCTCAACCAAAAAGTGGAATTTTGAACCAAAAAAGATGAATTTTTTAACAAAAATATTAAGTTATTACCAAAAAAGACGACTTTGCAGTAAAATTTAAGTATTCTCAAACGAAAAATGGAAATTGTTTATTAAAGAAATTAATATTTAAGCAAAAAGATTAATTTATTACCAAAAAAGACACATTTTTGAAGAAAATTCAAGAATTCTCGACGAAAAAGTTAAATTGTTAAGAAAGAAAGAAATTTTTTTACTAGAAAGTACACTGCTAAAAATGTTTTTGACTTAACAATACATCGCAACACAAAATGTAGTGTGAAATTACAATTTTGGTGTTGTAAAGTGAAATTACAATACACGTATTGTGAATTAAAAGCTTCGCATATCCGCCGCTGCGAAGAAGCGCCATATTATATGTATTAGCTGAAATATTAATGGTTTTACTTTGTGCAATATTGGAGTACAATATTTTATTTAAAAATGAGGCAAAAGGTAAATTTATACAGGTTTATATTACATTTAAGGTTTTCGCACAATGTAGACTTCCTTCAGAAAGAAAATAAAAGATTGAAATTTAGCTAAATATGTTTTTCATCTGAAAGCGAAATCAGAAGTTTGTATTTTCGTAGTAACTTTTAAATTTTTTTGATTTTTATTTTTATACTGCGAAATAATATAATCTACATCAGAAACTTTAAGTTTGAAAACAATCGATATTCTTCATGAAAAATGGTGTCAAAATCTTTAACATAGCCTATAAAAGCACATGTACTTTTTTCGTGAGCTATGTGTATTCGTATAGGTTATGTTAGTGATTTTGACAGCATTTTGCATACAAATTATTGATTGTTTTAAAATTTTTAAGTTTTCAGATTTCAGATGAGTTTTGGATGAGAAACAGATGATGAGTTTTCAGATGAGATTTCAGATGAGAAACATGTTTCCCTAAATTTCAAGTTTTTATTCTGTTTCTTAAGGAAGTCTATATTGCCCGTAATTTGCTCAATAATGAAAATGAAAAAATTAATTGTTTTAAAGTGAAATCCCAGAGCCATCTTAACCTGAAACTTGAAAAACATTCTGTTACACCGCGTCACTGTCACACAAAAATTTAATTTGTTCCGAACTGAATAACTTTTTTGGATAACAAATTATTAATTTTCATTGAGCATCCCCATACTTTAAAAAGATATTTTTATTTTTGTGAAAAAATTAAAAATTCTACTTCTAATCGTTTTAGTGTTAAAAAGAGAACTGAAATTTTTTTGGATGAAAATTCAACTACTATTTTGTTGAAATTTTTTTTATTGACAAATTTATCTGTTTTAAAAGAAATTTTATCTTTCTTGGATGAAGGTGCAACTGTTTCGTTGAAAATCAAAATATTTTGTTAAATAGTCATACTTTTTGGTATAAAATTCTACTGTTTTGTTGAAATTTTAACAATTCAGTAGATAATTTACTTTATCTTTAAAATTTATATTTTAGTGTTGAAAAATGAAATGACATCTTTTCTGGATGAAAGTTAAGCTTCTAAAAAAATGGTCTTTTTTATTAAAAATGTGTTTGTTTTAGTACAAATTTCATCTTTCTTAAATAAAAATTCTACTATTTGGTAGAGAATTCATCTATTTTTTTTAATTCATGCTTTTTGGTTGAAAAACTCGACTTTTTCCATTAAAAATTTTTTTGTTTTTTTTTCAGAAACTTATTTTTTGTATTAAAAAATCATATTTTGTTCTTTAAAAGGTAACTAGAATCTTGTTCTTATGAGATTACAAATTCATATTTTTCGTAGAAACTTTCTTTTCTTTTATCTTTTACTCGTGAGAAGTCAACTGAAATCCTTTTAACACAAAATTTATCTTTTTTTTTAATGCATCTTGTTGATTTATAAATTTATCTTTTTTAGTAGAAATTTAATTTTTTTACATGAAAATCCAAATTTGTGTTTAAAAATTCCTTTTCTTTGCTTGAGTCTTCAACTATTTTATTTGAATGATTTGGTTAAATCACTTTTTTGAGATATCATTTTTTTTAAGATTTTTATTTTTAGTAAAAATTCACCTTTCTTTCTGAAAATTGAACTATTTTGTTAAGAACTTAATAGCTTCCGTAGCCTTTATTTAGTTTTATTCTTATTTTTAGTTTTATTTTTTAAGGTTGATCGTTTTTAATTGCAAATCCTCCTTTCTTGGTTAAATAAAATAATTTCCTTGGTTTGAAATTTTATTTTTGTTGGATTTTTGTTTCGTGGAAAATTAATTTTTCTCTGAAAAGTCATATTTAATCTTTGAAAATTCAATTTTTGTGCAGAAAATTTGTTCTTCGGCTTGAAGGTGCAACAATTTCGTTAAATATTTTTAGGTATTGGTCAGATGATTTTTCTCTTCCATTGGACAAAGCTTACTTACATTAAAAGATGTCACCTCATAAAAACTGAACAGTGAAATATTATTTTCGAAAAGATAAGCTTTAGAAAAAGAAATTTGATTTTTTGTTTAAATTTCTTTGAATTTCTAGCAATGTTTGATACTGATATTAAAATAGGGGTTGTATTGTTCAACATTAATTGCAGTTAGTATTGAGATATTTTTACAACTGATAAAACTGAATCTGCGAAAGTCGTTCCAGAGGTTTTTTCGTGTATTTCAATTTGTATCGAATTTCTCAAAAGCGAAATTTTCGTTCAAAAAGGGAATTTTTAGGATTAGCTGCATTGTAGAACATGTCTCTTAACTTCTTCCTAAATCTGATTACGAACTGAAGCGATGGTGCCGAAAGGTTCTTAGGTTTATATGCACGTAGTGTTGAGCACTTTTCATTGAAACTCAAGACAAAAATATTCAACGAATTCACCCTCCCATCACTAGAGAACGAGGATAGTCCATTACGATTTTGTGATTCCAAGCATTGTGAAAAATCCTCGACATTAAGGTTACAGAAACCATGGTAGTGGAAAAATCTAGACTTCTGTTCAGAAGATTTATATCAGGTACATTAAGCTAGCACCTCCACAATCGAGTTTTTGAATTTTTCACAGCTTAAAATTTTGGGCTTTTTTTGGGCTGCAATAAAAATTTTTGGGCTCCTTTACTTTTTTCAAAAAATCAATTTTCTTGTGGAGGTGCCAGGTTACATTAACCCAGCACCTCCACTTCTTTAAATCACTGAATAATAAAAATTCAATTACACCAGAATTTTGGGCTTTTTTTGGGCTCTTAAAATCCGCAAAAAAAATTTTCCCCAAACTAACCCTTAACTCCCAAAATCAACCTTCTTCAAAAAATTTCCAATAATTCATTAACGGGATATTTTTGGACTTTTTTGGGCTCCAAGAAAATACCCACTTCGATTTTTGCGCTCCAACCCTTACAGTAAAAAATTAATCCCTTTGTAACATACAGATACGAAATTGTCAAAAAATAAATTTTTATAGAATTTTTCAATGGAAATAAAGTCTCTGATTTTTGGGCTCCTCGAAAAAACCCGCTACGATTTTCAGGCTTCAACCCTTAACGTCAAAAATGAACCCCCCTCTGCCACGTAGATACAAATTTGTCAAAAAATAAATTTTTCTAGAATTTTCAAATGGAAATAGGGTCTCTGATTTTTAGGTTCCTCGAAAATGCCCGCTACGATTTTTGAGCTTCAAACCTAAACGTCAAAAATCAACCCCTCTCTACGACGTAAATACAACTTTGTCTGCAAATAAATTTTTGTAGAATTTTTTTATGGAAATAGAGTCTCTGATTTTTGGGCTCCTCGAAAATACACGCTACGATTTTTGGGCTTCAACCCTTAACGTCAAAAATCAACTCACGTAGATACTACTTTGTCCAAAAATCAATTTTTCTAGAATTTTTCAATGGAAATAAAGTCTCTGATTTTTGGACTCCTCTAAAATACCCGCTACGATTTTCAGGCTTCAACCCTTAACGTCAAAAATGAACCCCCCTCTGCCACGTAGATACAAATTTGTCAAAAAATAAATTTTTCTAGAATTTTCAAATGGAAATAGAGTCTCTGATTTTTAAGTTCCTCGAAAATGCCCGCTACGATTTTTGAGCTTCAAACCTAAACGTCAAAAATCAACCCCTCTCTGCCACTTAGATACAAATTTGTCAAAAAATACATTTTTCTAGAATTTTCAAATGGAAATAGAGTCTCTGATTTTTGGGCTCCTCGAAAATACGCGCTACGATTTTTGGGCTTCAGCCCTTAAAGTTAAAAATCAACCCCTCTCTACCACGTAGATACAATCTACGTTGTTGATTTTTGACGTTAAGGGTTGAAGCCCAAAAATCGTAGCGTGTATTTTCGAGGAGCCCAAAAATCAGAGACTATTTCCATTAAAAAATTCTACAAAAATTTATTTGCAGACAAATTTGTATTTACGTGGTAGAGAGGGTTTGATTTTTGACGTTAAGGGTTGAAGCCGAAAAATCGTAGCGTGTATTTTCGAGGAGCCCAAAAATCACAGACTCTATTTCCATAAAAAAATTCTACAAAAATTTATTTTCACACAAAGTAGTATCTACGTGGCAGAGCAGGGTTGATTTTTGACGTTAAGTGTTAAAGCCCAAAAATCGTAGTGGGTATTTTCAAGGAGCCCAAAAATCAGACACTCCATTCAAGTTCTAAAATTTTATAAAAGTTATTAAAGGAGCCCAAAAATTTTTATTGCAGCCCAAAAAAAGCCCAAAAAAGCCCAAAATTCTGAGCTATGAAAAATTCAAATATTCGATTGTGGAGGTGCTAGCTTAATGTACCTCTTATATCGCTGTTTATTTTATATACGGTCATGGCGAGATAATAAACGGTACTTCTGTTTGATTATACTCTATAATCATATCATTATCATTTACTACAGAAAGATCTATCCAGATGTAAGAGATGGTCGTATGGTGTGTGCTGAAGAAATGAATTGATAAGTTATCCAAATATAAAAAATTACTTTTTTGACCCGAATAATCAGATGCTATACCAAGATCTAAATTGAAACCGTCCAGATTTATGATGTTCGTAAATGCCGGAGACACAAAAGTAGTTGCTACTTCGAAATCAGTAACAGATCCCACATTTAGACGGAAACACCCAACACATGCTCTAAGGTGAGTTACTTTGTTAAAATTGTTTGGAACTCCTAAATACTTCTGCAACACTTCTACAATACAAGCTTAAGGTAAAATTGCAAACATTGTATTAGAGCATTCCAAGAAATTCAAGGTATACATGAAAATCACGGAATTCATGAAATTAGTGGAATTCATGGAATTCGTGGAATTAATGGATTTCGTGAATTTTGCGGAATTTGTGGAATTCACGGAATTTCTAGTATTCACGGAATTCATAGAATTTCTGGAATTCACGGAATTAATGGAGTTTGTGGAATTCGCGGAATTCATGGAATCGAAGAAATAAATGGAGTTTCCGTGATTCAATTGGATTTTATTTTATAACATCATTGAGTTTCACCAATTCCTTAAATTTCGTGAATTCCGCGATTTCTTTGTATTTCAGAATTTAGTTAAATTTCGTGAATTCTTTCAATCGCGTGGATTCCATAAATTCCATTAATTTCTTTAAAATTCATGAATTCCATGGCTTCTATTAATTCCGTGATGTTCATAAACACTGCGAATTTCTTATTATTATTATTCTTATTATTATTATTATTATTATTATTATTATTATTATTATTACACCATTAAGCCATTTTCCTTTGGGTGTAGGCGTGACTCACTCTGTAGGGGAAAGGAGTAGTAGTAGTCCATTAGGGATTTCCCGCTTATTATGCGCATGAATCTCATGTCAATTGCGTTAATTTTACTCTTATCTTTTTCTTGATAAGTCCACATTTCGCCACCGTATAGTACATTTGGTACAAATATATAATTATCTTAAATTTCATAACTTCGTAGAGTTCCGTGAATTTTTTGGATTCCGTAAATTCCTTGATATCCATGAACTGTTTAGATTCGGTGAATTCTGTGAGTTTCATAAATTCCCTGATTTTCCTGAATTCCATGAATTGCACGAATTTCATGATTTTCTGGGATTCCGTAAATTCCATGAATTCCTTGAGTTCCATAAATTCATTAGATTCGATATAGTTCACGAATTCAATCAATTCTGTTCATTTCTTAAATTCTGTTAATTCTTTAAATTCTTTGGATTCCTTAAATTCCTTCAATTCTTGAATTTTTAGTATTTCCGATAATTGCATAAAATCCATAAATTCCGGTTGTTATATGAATTTCGTGAACTCCTTGAATTCCGTTAATTCTGTGAATTCTACGAATTCCCTAAATGTCACGAATTCCTTAATTTCCATGAATTCCATGAATACGAGCGTTATATACTATGTATTAACCAAAGTTCAGAATTTCTCATCACTTCTGCAACGAATTCATCGAATTGAAGCAATTCATGGAATTTAAGGCATTCATTAAAATCACAGAATTTACTGAATTCGTGGAATTAAAGGACTTCGCAAAATATGTGGCATTCATGAAATTCACGGAATTAATGGAATTCAAGGAATTCTATGAATTTGCAAAATTCGCTGAATTAATGGAATTCATGGAATTGAAGAAATTTATGGAATTCCAAAAATATGCGGAGTTCATGAAATACACAGAATTCGTAAAATTGAGGAAATTTATGGAATTCGCGGATTCAACGAAATTTACAGAATGGAATTCATGGAATTTAAGGGATGCATTAAAATGTATTTCATTATTTTCGTAAATTCTGTGATTACATTAAATTTCATTAGCTCATTGAAATTCATGAATTCCTTGAGTTTCGTGTATTCCATGAATTCCAAGATTTCCTTGAATTTCACGTATCACTTCAATTCCGAAAATTACTTTGAATTAATTCCATATTTTCCATGAATTTCTTGTATTTCATAAACATCATAAATTAAAATAATTCCATGAATTCCATGAATTCTCGCATTTTATAAATTCCGTGAATTTCTGGAATTTCATGATTTTCTAGAGTTACGCGAATGCTTTTGAATTCCTTAAATTCCTTTAATTCTGTGAATTCCTTGATTTTTGTGATTTTTTTGGATTCTGCGAATTCCTTCAATTCTTAAATTCCGAGAATTCAATGAGTTGTTTGAATTCCGTGAATTGCTTTAATTCCGTGACTTCCCGGATATTCTTGAATTCCGTGAATACCGCGAATTCCGTGAAATCATTAAATTCGTTGAATTATATGAATTTCTTGAAATTTTGGAATTTCGTAAATTCCTTAAATTTAAGGAATTCCATGAATTCTTTGTTCCTCATAAATTCGTTTTAATCTGTGCATATCGTGAATTCATCGATTTTTGCGAATTCCTTGAATAACGTGAATTCCGTCAATATCATGGATTTCATGAATTCCGCTAATTCAATTAAGTGTGTGAATTCCGGGCCTTATATGAATTCCGTAACTTCCTTGAATTCCGTATATTCGGTGAATTCTGCAAATTCGGTGAATTCCGTAAATTCCTTAAATTCCCTGAATTCCTTGAATTCAATAAATACAGGTGTAATCTACTATATGTGTAAAAATGGCTCCGTCAGAATTTTTTTTTTTTTTGCCAGGAAGAAGTGTTCTGACAAACGATTTAAATAAATAAATGTTAAATTAATTATTGTTAATTTATTGTATAATTATTGTAAATGAATTGTAGAATTATTGTAAATTTATTGTAAAAGCCGTAATGTTAGATTCACTTAACACCATTCTACGGAAGGTATATGCAAAACCTTTAAAAGAGAGAGCTGTTCGATCCAACTCAATCTGTCATTCTGATTTCTTAAAACTTTTTATTTTGACGATAAAATTCTGATGTAGCATAAAAAATCGAGTGTCTATGCGCAGAAGGGTCTTTGGTCATCGAGATTCCAACCGAGAGGTCGAGGTCATCATTTATCTCAAAGAAGGGGAATTCTGGGGGATCGATCGAGTGTGGATAAGTCTATGGTCTTCGAATCTAATACTCAGTAGGAAACAAGTGACCGAATTCAGAAAATTATACTCGAATATGATTAAATACAGTTTTTAGTTTTAAAAAATTGTTTATTCCAAAAAACGACCAAAAAAGTGACAAAATATGAATTCAGTTAAATAAACATTCAAAACAAAATGATTGGAAACAATATTTTTGGGATAAATGCATTCACTCTGACCACATTGAAGCTCCTATTTTTCGTAATAATTATTAGTTATTAGTTTATTTATTGTTTATATTTAGCACATGGTCGAAAGAAGTTCAACTTTGAAACAATTCGTTGCAAATTTTTAAATAAAAAAGATGAATTCTCAACAAAAAATTTAGTAGTTAATATTTCAAACAAGAAGAGAATTTTATGTTAAATAAAAAATATTTGAATTTAACCAAAAAAAAATTTCTTATTTCACCAAAAGAGCTGAATTCTAAAATAAAATGGACTAATTTTTAACAAAAGTTGCATATTCAACCAAGAAATTTTTCATTCAATAAAGACAATAAACTTCATGCAAAATGTTGAATTTTTCTGCCAAATTGATGATATTTCTACAAAACAGTTGAATTTTTAACCAACGAGATAAATTTTCGATGTAAAGAGACGAATTTAAAAAAAATTACATGAACTTCGTACCAAATGGTTACATTTTGAAACTGAATAAGATAATTTATTAACCAAAAATGGAACAACTAAATTTTCATGAAAAATAAATAATTTTCAATAAAAACGAATTCTCTACTAAAAAGTTTAATTTTTTACCGAATAATTGAATTTTCTACCAAATTATGGAATTTAAAAAATAAAATGGCAAGCTTTCTACGAAAAGTCGAATTTCAATCAAAAATTAAAATTTTCAACCAAGATAATTGAATTTTATGTTTAAAAAATATATTTTTTTTAAACAACGACTAATTTTTAATAAAGTAGATTAACTTTCGAACAAAGAAATGTAGTTTTTAATGAAATTATGAATCTTTAACCAAAAAATTGAATTTTGCAGAAAGCAATTGTTTTTTTGATAAAAGAGTTCAATTTTAAACCTAAAAAGACAAATTTATGTTAGAAAATCTTTCTCAGATGAGAATTAAACTCAGGTCAAGAAATCAAATTTTTTGTTTCAATTCAACTGTTTTTCATAAAAAATTTTAATCTTTTTGTTGTAATATCAAATACCACATTTTTATCATTTTAATCGAAATTAATCTTCTTGATTGGAAATTAATGTTTTTTGTTGAAAAGACAAAGATTCTAGCTTAAGATTAATCATTTTGGTGGAATGTTCATCACTCTTTTTTTTTAATTTAACTTTTATTTTTAAAATTCAGTTTAAAAATTAATCTTTTCTTTAGTTTATCTTTTGGTTTGAGAATTCAAGTCGAAAGTTGAACCCTTTTGTGAAAAATGTAAATTTGTAAATTAAAATACATGTATTGAAGCTAAAAATTCATCTTTTAGTTGAGAATTGATGAATGTGGTTGCAATTTTTAAAAATTCATTTTTAAAACGGAAAATTCAACCATTCAATTTTTTGTTGAAAGCCGATCTGCTTTAGTTCAAAATTAAACTATTTGATTAAAAAAATATTTATTCTATTTCATAAATATCCTGTTGGTTAAAAACTCATTTGTCTTGCTGAACATGCATTATTTTTACTAAATGGTTTGGGAATGTAAAGCAGTTTATATTGAATTTATTTTTAATATAAGAAAGTCAGTAAAGATTTATTTGTATTATTTTTTGAATTAATGACCTTGGGGATAAATTTAAAATCATTATTAGTTCTGTTTTTATTATTATTTAATTATTTAATCAATCCATGGTAATAATTTACTAATGTATCTAAATTAAAAATATGAATTAAATACTCAGAAACTGAAAAGACGTAATTTATTAATGCGCTCGATAACGTATTTACCTCGCACTACGCGCTCGGTCCCCACTTTTTTTATTCAGAGTTTTGTGAATTTTCTTTTGTTAAAGCTTCTTAGGCTTTAACGAGGCGCTTCAAATACATTTTTCCTACAGAATTTATCTCTTTTGGAATGGAAATTTAATTACTGGGTTGGAAATTAAACTCTTTTGTTAAAAAATTACTTTCTATAGTAAATGATTCATAATTTTAATTAAAAATGTATCTCCATGGTCGAAAAATAAGATATTTTGTTGAAAACTCCTTTTTTAAGCGGCAAAAAAATGAAAAATTTATCCAATCAAGAACACGGACTTCCTGATAAAAATAGTTTTTAATTGATTCGAGTAATTTCGAGATGGTTCGAGAATTAATTGAAAATGGCGCCATGCGCTTTTTAATAATTGTATTGAAACAAACACATCATCCTGCGAACAATGTATTCATATTTTTATATGAATATCATTTCTGTCTCTGATATGCTATTAAAATGATTTCACGATCAGTATGCTTAAGCTGAAGCATTCCCAATCTGCTCTTGACTAAAATTAATTTGCAAATCCTGATGGAATTTCGGTGTACATTTCAGCGCTATCACTCTAGCTTTGTGGCTATTACTGACTCGAACAAATCAATTTATAGCGTGATAATACGTATCTTCATATACGATCGACACAGTTTTCATTTTCTCTGGTAATCTCTACTTAACTTATAAATTTAATAAGCTACCTAATTCAATTAAGCATTTTTTAAATATTATTTATGATATGCTAGATAATAAAAATGCGCGCTATGAGCGCAATTTTTTTGGTCTTACACAATATTTGTATTTTACGGCATCTATTAATTAAAATAAAAAAATAAATTCAATTGAGCCCCTGGATGCAATAACTCGCTGAGCGCTCGAAAACGCGTAAAAGTATTGTCTGCGCGGTGACGTTACGAGTCAAAATCAAAAGTCCAAATTTGGAAAAATGAAAAATACTGCTCGATAGCTTTTTAAAAATGAATGCATGTACCCGTTTAAACTGTTTTCGTAAACATTATAGTTTCCGTAAAAAAAAATAAAAACTGATGATTTTTGAATCGAAAAATCCATGTTTTTCAAAACTTAAATCGCCGCTGAACAGCCATTTTTCAACTTATAAAATTTTTTGTTTTGAGTTGCACGTTTGTGTTCAACCCGCTAGGTTTTATATAAATAATAGTCCGAGGAAGCTCAAACTTTCCAAAAAGTTCAACAATACGCTTAAGATTACGATAAGCGCGAATACCCCGTGGAAATCGAAAATTTCCTCGATACATTTCAAACA
>NC_046659.1:140354891-140381390 GCF_010883055.1 Belonocnema kinseyi | reverse complement strand
TTTTTTTTTACGGAAACTATAATGTTTACGAAAACAGTTTAAACGGGTACATGCATTCATTTTTAAAAAGCTATCGAGCAGTATTTTTCATTTTTCCAAATTCGGACTTTTGATTTTCACTCGTAACGTCACCGCGCAGACAATACTTTTACGCGTTTTCGAGCGCTCAGCGAATTATTGCATCCAGGGGCTCAATTGACAATATTTGTTATAATTAAAAAACATTTTTATCTTAACTTCAGAATTAATATACAATATTTTTTAACAAAAGTTATCCCAAATTGTATCAGTTTAATTTTGCAATTTAAATCACTTTTTTTAAACAATTAATTTACGGTAAATAAACGCTAACAAACTCTATTATTGTTTAAATATTGTTTTTATTGCTCATTTTTTTCTGGAACTTTGAGAATCACTAAAGAAAAATTTCAAAAAATGCCTTCACCGAGGGAAGAACTTTTTAAAATAAATAATAAAATTTTCTAAATTGTAAACCCGCCTCAAAATCTATTTCTTTTTCAAATAACCGATTTCAGATTAGTAATGGTAACATAACCTTAAATTTCTCCAGAATTGCAAATATTAAAAAAAAAGTTTGTATCCATATTTCCGGTGAAAATAAATATATTTTAAAAAATGTACCAAAAATTTATCTTTTTTGAAATCCAACCATTATTTATTTAAAATAACGATTTACGGTGTCAAACGCCAGTATGTTAAACAAATGTTAAAAGTTGGGAATCTTTTTTGAAATACCATTTTCTTGGCATTAAAAATACCAATATCAGACAAGAAGAACTGAAGTAACAGAAAATTGGTCTCAAATTTTTAATCTTCTTCAAATGATAATGATTTTTTTTTTTGAAAATAGCAATTTCTATGTAAAAACCGAACCTAACCTCAAATAGTTAAAACATTATGAATCCTCTTTGAAATATGTTTTTTTTTTTTAATTTTAGAATGCTGACAAAAAATCAGTAACACAATCCGCAATTGTTTAAGTTTTCTAATTTTATTATTTGAAACAAAAATCATGGAATGTATCAACATAAACTAAGCTTTTTCCAAAATGGTAAATATCCTTTAGAATTGTTGTCGAAATTGCCGGTTAAAATCAGTAGGATAACCTACAATTGTACAAGAAATGAATATTCTTTTAAATCAAAGGATTTTTTAATAAAAATAACGATTCGCAATATCAAAGACCAAATTTCTAAAATTGTTAAAAATTTGGGAAACTTCTTTGAAATATAATTTTTTTTGTTTGATATAAAAATTCCAATAATTTCCTACGAAAATCACTAGCATAATACAAACTGTTACAAGATTCTAAATGCTGTCTAAATTACCTTTTTTTATGTTAAAAAAATCACTTTCTACGTGAACCACCAATGTAACCTAAAATTGTTTAAAAATTATAAAACATTTTTAACATCTAATTTTTTAAATGGTTATTTCTGATACAAAACCTCTGATACAACCTGCAATGTTTAAAGCTTTTAAATTATATTCTATCCAAGAAAAATGATTAGATTTTAATCTAGTTGTTTCGTTAAAAAATACCAGTTTCAGGTAAAAATTCCACTAGTTTGTTAAAAAATTGAAAAATTCTTTAAAAGTTCAAATTTTGGTTGAAAATTAATGTATTTTAATAAAAATTAATCTTTTTAGTTGAATATTCATATATTTATTATTAAGATAATTTATAAAGTTCCTAAAATTTATTTTGAAAATATTCTTTTATAAATACAGAAAAATATTTTTTTTGAATGTAGAAACTTAAAGAGCCTGGGAGTATTATGAATATTATAAAAACATTTAAATTACAAATTTGTTAAAGATTTTGCAATTAAAAAATATTAAATCTTCTCATTAAAGCTTAATATAATTTTGCCGAGGACAGAAAAATATAAGATACATTTTTTTTTTATTACAGAATTTGCGGGATAAGCAGTTTGTGCAACCGTACGGTTCCACTTTAATCGTTTCAAATCAGTAAAGTGCATTTAAAAAAGAATTGTAGATATGTAGGGATGACATAAATTAACCGAATTTAAAAAATCACAGCGTATCTTAAAAACTTTTCACAATGTTGGAGATAAATATTTAAGGAACTAAATTGAATCGTTCTAAAAATTCTGAAATTTCTTTTAAAATTTGAAAAATTGCTCTTCAATCTTCATAATTTTTTCTTGAACTTTGGGGAAATCTTTTTAAACTTTTTAAAACCTTTTTCAATTTTCTTTCGGAACTATGTTTTCAAAATGAAGGGTCGTTACAAATTTTCCCGGGAATTTTAAGGAAAGTTTTGTTAATTTTTTTGAAGTCTTTCGAACTTCTTGAAAAGCTTAGAAATTTTCTTAGAAATCTTGAAAAGTTAACACTTTGCTACACATGTTACGAAGTCTTTCAACTTTCAAATTATTTTTTAAACATTTGAAAAACTTTTAAACCTTCTCATTATCTTTTAAATTATTTAAATTTTTCCAAAATTTTTCTTTTAATTCTTAGAAATAAAAAAATTGCCTTAAAATAATTTAAATCCTATTTTGAAAACTTTGGAAATGTTTTTAAATATTTTGAGTTTTTTAAAACTATTCTTTTCAAATTAATTTTATAAGATACAGAATCAGTTTAAACTTTCCTATATATCTAAAGAAATTTTTGTTCCTATCGTGAAACCTTTAAAATGTTTAAGAAATTTCAGAATTTTTATTTATATGTGTTCAAAAATTTACATTAAAAAAAAAACTTTTTCGAAATTTGTTAAACTTAAAAATTCATTTTAAATTATTTTTCAAAATAAAAGAAAAGTATAAATTTCTTCTAAGTTTATATTTTTTCGAAATGTTCAAAAATCCACACGATACATTTTTTATATCGATTTGCTTAAAACCTTTGCTCCATTGATTATTATTTTTTCAATTCATTTGTTAAATAGTATTGAATGTATGTATTTGTATAATCACCTTTAATAATAATAAATTCAAGAACGTATCAATAATTGCTTGCAGTAGTAAACCCGAGCTGTGGTCAGACCATGGTATGAAACCATACAATCGTTTCTTCAGTAATTTTTAAAATAATTGTTGCACTATTAATTCACGTCAAGTTCAGATTAATAAACCTAATTATGTTTTATATTGGAAATAATTTATCCAATTTTCAAAATTAGAAGTGAATCGTTTATTTCGATTTATTTTTAGAATTCAGCGAGCTTGATAAGATATCTGCAGCTGACAGCTCATTAATAGAATTTCATGAAATCTATCGTGCTTCATACTTGAATTGATAAAAGGAAATTGCTTTAAAGCTGTCAGAAGAAACTATTATTTTCTAGAGCAAATATTTTCTTTAAACTAATACATCTAACAGAAGATTTTTGAACTTTATAAATTGCAATCTTCAAAAAAGAAATTTTAATTCTAAATATTTATTTAATTAATTGTTTATTCAAATGTATTTTATCTATCAAAACAGATTAAATTTTTCTTTTAGCATTATTATTATAATCGATAAAATTTTTCAAATGAGTACATTTTTATGATAATATTTATTTCTGAATGTTTAGAAACATTAATGATAAAACGGTACATTTTAATTGTAAATCTCTTTCATTATTGAAAAATTATTATCTTTTTAACATTTTTCTATCACATAAATTTTCAACTTTTTCACCCTTTCAAAGAAAAAGGAAAAAATAATATATGAACAAAAACTTGGGATATTCTAATTTACGAAGGGTATTTTTTAAAATCTTTCAAGTGATTTTCCGAAATTTCGCAAAAGAATCTAGAAGATTTTAAATCAAAATTTCTTAATTTAACAAGATTAAACAATTAAAAAAAAATTCAATAAGTTTAAGAGATATTTACAAGTTTTGGAAAAAAATTAAAAACTAAAAAACATATGAACAAATTTAAAACAGTTTTGTAGATTACTAAACATTTTGAGCAACGAATGCAGAATCCTTTGAAAGAATTTAGAAAGTTTTAATGTAAATAAAAAAATGTTCTTCAGATTAGCTCGAAAATTTCTTATGATTTTGTTTATTACAAAGCCTGTTCTTAAAGAATATTAAAAAAATTCTACAACAGTCCAAAATTTTTCCAAAATTGTCCAAAAAAATCTGGAAGATCTGGAGGAAATTTCTTAACTTTGCATAATCACAGATATTTAAAAGTTTTTAAAACATTAAAAGAAATTGATTTTAAAAGATTTTAAAAAACTTCAAATATAATACAGACTTTTGAAAGTATCAAAATCAAATTTGGGAAGTTTTTTTAAGATTTTGAATTGCGTCAAGCTAATAAATAAAGTTTCTTAAGATTCGTTGGAATATTCAAAGCTTTTTTTTATTTTGAAAAATAAATCTTAAGAGAGTATTTAAAAATATTTTAAAACATTCTGAAAGATTTCGAAAATTATCAAAAACGAATCCGGAAGATTATAACCAATGTAGGAATAATTCGAGTGATTTTTCCTGAGTATTGGTAAGTCCTAAATATCTTTTGAACAATCAAACAATTTTCTTAAAATTTGTTAAAATACTGTGAAATGAGAAAAAAGCCTGAAAATTGTCTAAATAATTTTCGACACATCTTAAATCTTTAAAAAAACAGTTTATTATTTTCTGGAACTCGCAAATAAACAAAGAACCTTCAGAAATAAAATAGTCGAATTTTTAATTTTGTCTTATAAAATATGTTTCCCTTCAAATTATAATTTGCCTAACATTTTTTTTTACTGAAAAGTCTCTTTTGATTGAAAATACATATCTTTTAAATTCATGAATTATTCTATCTTTCATAATTTTATTTATTTAAAATTTTCATTATTTGGTTGAAGATTTCAGTGCGTAATTTTTTTTTCAATTGTTTTTCTCAGCTAAAAATCTAAATAATATGTTTTTGCCTGAAAGTTGACAATTTTTAGACAAAAATTCGACCATTTATCTCTACATGGAGAAATCATCTCTTTGGTAGAAAATTAAAACGCTTTTTTAACAATCCAATTTATTGTTTGAAAATTAAACTATTCATATGAAAAATCTTTTTTCTTCTTCTTTTTTTTATTAACATTTTTTCCCTGAAAATTGAACTATTCAATTTTTATAGACAAATTCATCGTTTTTAGTTGAAAACTAAACTAATAAATTTTTATTGAGAATTTGACTGGTAAAGAATGAAATATTTGATCAAATAATCTTGTTTTGTTTGATGCTGAAAATTCAGTTTTTAACTGAAAATTTAACTATTCTATCTTTCAATAAAACTGATATTTTTTAGTTGGAAATTCTACTAATTAATTTTTTATCAATAATCCATCTACTTTATTTAAAATTCCACTCCTTATTTGCAAGTAGAGCTATTTTCTTAAAAATTAATTTTATTATTTGAAAACCTGTATCTTTCAATAAAAACATAACAATTGTATTAAAAATTCTCCTTTGCTGTTTGAAATTTATTTATTTTTTACCCATAAAATTCACCATTTTATTGTTTGTTGATAACTAATCGCCTGTAGTTTAAAAGCCAATTCTGCAGGTAAAAATGAACTTTTTGTTAAATTTTTTTTATATATACTTTTTTGTTGAATTCTACTGCTATCGATTTAAAATTAAAATGTTTTGTTTGTTTAAAATCAAGTTTTGTATCTTTTTTTGAGAAATCAATTATTATATTTGTTTAAATTAATCTTGTTTTACTGAAAATTAAACTATTTGGTTAAAAGTTGAACTACTTTGTGGAACATTAATAATTGTCCCAAATCAATTTATCAACTGAAAAGTAAACTATTCCATTTTCAGTTTAAGTTTAATCGTTATTAGTTAAAAATACAACTATTGAGCTTAAAAATGCAACTTTTTCATTGAAAATGAACTTTTTGGTTGATAATAAACTTGTTGGTTGAAAATTCATAATTTCGGGTTGAAACTTCAACAATTTTGCTTGAATTTGGTTTGTTCCTTGAATAAACATTGGTCGGTTAAAAAATCAAATTATTTATTGTATAAAATTAATGTTTTCAATTGATAAATTGAAGTACTCCATTGTTTCTTGAAATTTCATTGTTGTTGTTAAAAAATAAACAATTTAGTTCGAAAGTTATGTATTTGGTTGAAAATTGATCTTTATGGTAGAAAGCAAATGTTCTTAATCGAAAAATAAATTCCTGGGTTAAAGTTGAAACTATTTTCTTGCAGATTAATTTTATTCGGTGAAGATCCACCTATTTTGTTATAAATTTAAATATTTTGTTAAAAATTTTTATATTCTGATACAAATTTAAATATTTTGTTGAAAATTCTTAGCAATTCAACTATTTGGTTATACATATAAAAATATAATTTGGAATTAGTCTTTTTCTTTTTTTTAAAGAACCATTTCTCCAAAGGTTTAAATGTTTTTCTCTCTGAACTAAAAAATCTTTCGTGTTTGAAAATTCAACTTATTTCTTGAAAGTTGCGCTTTTCGCTTTGAAATTTATCTCTTTTATTCAAAATTTGTTCTTCTTTAATTGAAAAATGCAAATCCTTAACTGGAAATTTCAATATTTTGTATGAAACCCTATGTTTTCAACGGTTAAAATTTTTTTCTCTCTGGACTGAAAAATTTTTCCTAGTTGAAAATCCAACTTGTTTATTGAAAGTTCTATTTTTGGTTTCAAGATTAATCCTTTTTGTAGAAAATTTGACCTTTTTTGTTAAAATGCAAATATTTGTTTAAAAATTATTCTGTTTTGTTTGAGAATTGAAATATTTTCTTGAAAATTCGGCTTCTTTTGTTAAACAAAACTATTTCTTTTTTTTCAAATTTTAAATCACAATATTTTTTTTTGTTAAAATTTCGATTATTACATTCTTCATTATATTTAATTCTGCTGAGAAAATTCAACTGATTTTCATTTGAAATTTGTTTTTTTTGTGTGTAAAATCATGAATTATATTTTTTGTTTGAGAAATCATCTTCTCTGTTAAATTATCGATTTTTGATTCCGAGTAAACACATTTTTGGATGAAATATCAACTATTACAATTTCTTTAAATAACTCTTTTTTTTTTATTGAACAACTTATTCGGAAGTTAAACCACTTCGCGAAGAAATCATTTTATTAGTTGAAGATCCTATCTCTTTTGTTCAAAATTTAAATATTTTGTTCGAAATTTTTTCTTTGTTTGTTTGTTTAAAACCAATTTTTTCGTCTTGAAATCTAAATATTCCATTTTCGGTTAAAAATTATTCGTTTTTATTTCAAAATTTCAATAATGAGTATAAAATTCTCTCACTCGTTGAGAAAACTAAAATATATATTTGATAACGAGCTTGGTTTGAAATTCATATTTTTAGTTAAAAATGTACGTTTTTTCTAAAAACTTTGCATTTTTATTTGAAAATTAAACATTTTTTTGACATTTTTCTCTCCCTACTGAAAAATATTTCCTGATTTAAAATTAAACGCATTTACTGCAAATTGTTTTTTTTTGTTTGGTTTGAAAATTCATGTTTTTTTGTAAAAAATGTTATTTTGTTTATGTGAAAAATGCAACTATTTCTTTAAAAAACATTCTGCTTTATCTAAATACTTTTAATCAAATTTGCGTTCGGCTTAAAACCAAGCGTTCCATTTTTTTTCTTTTGAGAATTTAACTTCTTGATTAAATGCGACTGTTTTTGATTTGCAAAAATATTTTTTTGTGATGAAATATCAACTATTAAATGTTTTTTTTTAGTTACAAATTTAACTGTTTTGTTATAAAATATTTATTCTTGTTTAACAATCAATTTTTTTCGACTGGAAATTTAGCTTTTTCATTTTCGGTTGAAAAGTAATCGTCAGTTTAAGACTTAACTCGTTAACTTAAAAATTCAACCAGTTTGTTGAAAATTCATCTTTTTAGGTTCAAAATTCTCTTATTTTCATTAAAAATTCAACTATTTGGTTCAACGAACTTTTTGTTAAAAGTGAACTTGTTGGTTGAAAGTTTACATTTTTGAGTTGAAAATTTATCTATTTTCAAAGAATTTGCTTTTTTGGTTTTGAAATTCAACAGTTTAGTCAAAAAAAAATTTCTTTTTTTACTGAAAAATCTTTGCGGTTAAAAATTTTAATGTTTTATAAAAAATTTCCCTTTTTGGTTTTGAAAATTCCACTTATGTTTGAAAAATTTTTCCTTTTCGTTTGAAAATTGGTCTCTTTTATTAACAATTTTATCTTGTTTAGTTTAAAATTCAACTATTTTTTCACAAATTATTCTTTTAATTAATGATTCAACAATGTTATTTTTAATTTTTAATTAAAAGCTTTTTCAGATGAATTTTCAAGTGTTACATTTTTTGTTATGAATTAGTTTTGTGAAGACAAATATAAATTTAAATCGAAAAATATAAAAATTACACAAAGGCTTATTCACCTACATTTATCTCTTAGTACTTAAAATAGAGGACGAATTTTTTGAATGCAAAATATAAATATAAAGAAAAATATAAATTGGAAACGCAAAATATTAAAAAGTAGACTAAAGTTTATTCACTATGAGTAACATTTCAGTACTTAAAATAGAGTGATGTATTTTTAAAACGCAAAATATAAATAATATAAATATAAATACAAATATAAATTTGAATCGCAAAATATAAAAAAGTACACGAGAGTTTATTCATCTTAAGGATATCTCAGTACTTCTTGTCTAAATTTAAAAGTCTAAACGAAAATTTTTACTTGATTCAGGAGAGAAAGAATAAATTCCTGTTTAATATTCATTATTCATGCGTCAATGATGACGTACCAAAGTAGAGCAAACTGAGGAAGTACTCTTTACCACAATCCCGTGTCGCATTTGGACTGCAACTTAATCTGCAGAGTTGAACAAATGTAACTTTAAATCCCAGAATTATAACTTCTACATTTCTAGACTAATTTTCCAGTTTCTCTCTTTTTTTCATATTATTCTCACTCCTCTCACCTTTATCTTTTTTTTTTATAAATCTTACTCTATCTTTCCAATACGAATTTCAATGATTGTAGAGCATATCACTACTTTGCTGCCATTCTAAGGTGCTTGCCACATTGTTCGCATCCAGGTCACCCGTTTCTGATTTCCTAGAAGCTACTTTTTTCTCCCTTCGATTTCCTTCAATTTTCATTGAAAAGCAAATAATGCTGATAATAGAAAGTCAAAACTGATATTTCTAAGTTAATATTATTGCAGTCACTCTTTTTAAAGTGAACCAGTGACATCTCAGTGGTTAAAACAGCCGGAAATGTGTCACTAAGATGGTCCAAAAATTCATAGCAAAATTTTTTTTCACACTAGAGGGTAAGCCACCCCCTCCCCCAAAGTTTCAATTTCCACCAGGTAGTTCCAAATTCTATTTATTGAATATTGGCAAATTTTGAATTTTTGAAAAATTGAATCCGTCATCTTTTTCATACATATAATTACTAATGGACAATTTGAATATTTACCATGACTTCTTAAACCATTTTCAAGTGTTTAAATAAAAATTATTGAAACAATTATTTATTCTCGAAAAATGCTAAAAATAATTGTATTTTCTAATTTAAATGCAATTGTTTCTCATTCTTTGGAGCAGCAATTTTTGTAAAAGCATTATGTAATTATTTAAACAATTCTATATTGTCTATTTTCAAAACTTCTAAAAATTGAACCAGAGATGTCCACTTTCTTCAAATTGGTATCCTATACTCACAGAAAAAAACAGAAGATAAACTTTATATCGATTTTCGATGAAAGATTCGCTGCATCAAAAATTAACTTTAGAGGATAAACTTTAACCAAATATTGGTTAAGCTTTCTTTACTTTTTCGATGACAACACATGGGTTTTAAAAAACGCAAAGTTTTCTGAATAAAACTTTAACAATTTAAAAAATTTCCTGCAATAATTTTTATTATTACTTTATTCTGTGCTACTTTATGTTGAATGATTACATGATTTTGATACATTTATTCTAATATTTAACAAATTTTATATTTGTTGAAACAATTTTGATTTTCTTAAGCAGTTATTTCTTGATAACTAAAAAAATGAAATAAAATTGAACACATTCAATTATGTTTCTGACTCTATATGTATAGAAAGAAAAATAATACATAAGCCACTTTTTAATTGTTTAAACACATATAGCTTGTTTAATCAATTACTTCTACAAAATTTTTTTTAAATCGTATTTTCTAAATTAAAAATAATATTGAATAACTCCAAGAAGTAGTCAATTCTGTTAGAAACGTCATGTAATTTTTTTAGCAACTTTTTTTGTTTCAGGTAGTTTTCTATTAAAAAATTTGGATTTTTAAGAAAAAATATAATGTTCATAAAGGACTTTTGATGATTTCCTAAAGATTCCAAAAGATTTAAAATATTACACAAAGATTTCAATAATTTCGCAATTATCACTGAATATTAAAAAAATATTTTAAGTATTTCCCAAAGCTTATTAAAGAATTAAAAATGATTTGAAACAGATTTCAGTGATTTACCAAAGATTTCGAAAGATTTAAAAGATTTTACAAATATTTCGATAATTTCATAAATATAACCTAATGTTTAAAAAACATTGCAAATATTTCGCAAAGATTTTCAAAAAATTCACAACAATATTACAAAGATTTAAATGATTTCCTAAAGATTTCGCAAGAATAAAAAAGATTTGACAAAGATTTAAATTATTTCCCAAATTGTACAAAATATTTAAAAAATATCTCAGGTATTTCGCAAAGATTAATAAAGAATTAAGAATGATTTGAAAACAAATTTCAATGATTTAAAAGATTTCACTGATTTCCTAAAGATTTTGCAAGATTCAAAAGATTTGACAAAGATTTCAATTATTTCCCAAATCGAAACATTTAAAGGATTCCACAAAGATTTCAATAATTTCACAAATATTACCGAATATTTTTTTTCATATTTGGCAAAACATTAAAAAAATTCACAATGTTTTTCAAAGGTCAGAATAATTTTTTTAAATATTATCGAATAATTAATAATTGTTTCAAATATTCTGCCAAGACTTTAAAGAGTTCACAATAAGTTCACAAAGATTTCAAAAAGATTTTAAAAATTTCACAAATATTACCAAATATTTTTAAAATATATAAAATATTCAAATCAGATTCATAATGCTTTCACAAAGATTCCCTAAAGGTTTCACAACGATCAGAATAATCATTTTTTAAATCCGTCTGTTTCAACACAAAATTTGTTATTTTGGACTTTAAATTACAAAAACTTCGCATAATTCTGTATCAACTAGATATAATTAAAATTTCATTCTTGTACGTTAAAAATTCAACAATTACTTTATCCATCTAATTTCGTTTCAAACGACGGTGTTTAACATTTGTTTATTTTAACAGAAAATTTATCTTTTTGGATTTTAAATTACAAAAACCTGACATAATTCTCTATTTATTACAAATGATTGAAGATTCCTTTCTTAGTTTCAAAATTAAACAATTAGTTCAGTAATTTACTTATTTTGTTAAAACGACATTTTTGAACAGAAAATTCGTCCTTTTGGATTTTAAATTACAAAAACCTCACATATTTCTCTATTACTTAAAAATGATTAAGAATTTTTTTTTCTAGTTTAGAAATTAAACAATTAGGTTATTAATTCACTTATTTTGTTGAAAATCTAATTATTATGTTAAAACGATATATTTGAGCAGAAAAATTCGTCCATTAGGATTTTACATTACAAAAATCTCACCTAATTCTCTATTAATTACAAATGATTGAAAATTCCTTTTTTTCAAGTTTAAAAATTATGCAATTAGTTTAATAATTTACTTATTTTGTTATAAATCTAATTATTTGTTAAAAAGACATTTTTGAAATAAAAATTCGTCCTTTTGGATTTTAAATTACAAAAACCTTACATAATTCTCTATTAATTACAAGTGATTGAAACTTTTTTTTCTAGTTCAAAAATTAAGCAATTAGTTTAGTAATTCTTTTATTTTGTTGAAAATCTAATTATTTGTTAAAAAGACATTTTTGAACTGAAAATTCGTCCTTTTGGATTTTAAATGACAAAAACTTGACATAATTCTCTATTAATTACAAATGATTGAAAATGTCTTTTTTTTTAATTTAGCAATCAAGCAATTAGTTTATTAATTCACTTCTTTTGTTGAAAAATTAATTATTTTGTTAAAACGACATTTTTGAACAGAAAAATTCGTCCTTTTGGATTTTAAATTACAAAAACCTCACATAATTCTCTATTAATTACAAGTGATTTAAAATTCCTTTTTTTCAAGTTTAACAACTAAACAATTAGTTTTTTAATTCACTTATTTTCTTGAAAATCTAATTATTTTATTAAAACGACATTTTTTAACAGAAAAATTCGTCCTTTTGTATGTAAAATTACAAACACCTCACACATTGCTCTATTACTTACAAATAATTAAAAATTCCTTTTTTTCTAGTTTATAAATTAAAAAATTAGTTTTTTAATTCACTTATGTTGTTGAAAATCTAATTATTTTGTTAAAACGATATATTTGAACAAAAAAATTCATCCATTTGGATTTTCAATTACAAAAATCTCACCTAATTCTCTATTAATTACAAGTTATTGAAAATACCTTTTTTTAGGTTTAAAAACTAAACAATTAGTTTATTAATTCACTTATTTTCTTGAAAATCTAAGTATTTTGATAAAACGATATTTTTTAACAGAAAAATTCGTCCTTTCGGAATTTAAATTACAAAAACCTCGCATTTTCTCTGTTATTTACAAAGGAATAAAAAATTTTCTATTTTAGAAATTAAACAATTAGTTTATTAATTCACTTATTTTGTTGAAAATCTAGTTATTTTGTTAAAACGACATATTTGAACAGAAAAAATCGTCCTTTTGGATTTTAAATTACGAAAACCTCACATAATTCTCTATAAATTAAGAGTGATTGAAAATTCCTTTTTTTCTAGTTTAAAAATTAAACAGTAGTTTAGTAATTTACTTATTTTGTTGAAAATCTAATTATTTATTAAAAAGAAATTCTTGAATTTCCATATGAATGGAGATTCACTTTTATCGATTTCAAATTGAACAATTAGTTTAATAATTTACCTCTTTTGTTGAAGATCTAATTATTTTTGAAAAAGTCATTTTTTTCATATTCGTCAATATGGACAGAAACTTCGACTTTTTGGATTTTAAATTTTAAAAAACCTCCCATAATTCTCTGCAAACTAGAAATAATTGGAAATTTATATTTAGGTTGAAAATTTAGAAATTAGTTTAATAATGTACTTTCATGTATTTGAACAAAAAATTCGTCCTTTTAGATTTTAAATTACAATAATCTCACATAATACTCGATTAATTACATAGATTTAAAATTCATTCTTTCTTAGTTTAAAATTTAAACAGTTAGTTTAATCATTTACTTATTTTGTTGCAAATCTTATTAATTTCTTAAAACTACATTTTTTGTCATTTGTCTATTTGCACGGAACATTCGACCGTTTGAATTTTAAATTATAAAAACCTCACATAATTTTCTATCAACTAGCCATGATTGAAAATTCTTTTTGCAGATTGAAAATTCATAACTTAAATGAATGATTTACTTATTTTATTGAAAATCTAATTTTTTGGTTAAAAAGTAGTTTTTTTTTTAAATATTCTTCTATTTGAATATAAAATTAGTCATTTTGAATTTTAAGTTACAAGAACTTCACATAATTCTCTATCAAGTAGAAATCATTAAAAATTCATGTTTTTACGTGAAAAATTGAAGAATTAGTTTAATTTACTTTGATTGATCTATTTTTTTCAAAATCTAATTATTTGAATAAAAAGTCATTTTTAGAAAATTTATTTAAACAGAAAATTCGTCCTTTTGAATTTTAAATTACAAAAACCTCACATTATTGTTGATCAACTAGACGTGATTGAAAATTCTTTTTGCAGATTGAAAATTCAAGACTTAAATTAATGATTGACCTATTTTGTTGAAAATCTAATTTTTCGGTTTAAAAGTCATTTTTTCAATATTCTTCTGTCAGTCATGCATGATTAAAAATTCATTTTGTAGGTTACAAATTTATCAATTACTATGAAAGTTCTCTATATTATTGCTAATCTAATTATTTAGTTAACAGGTCATGTGTTAATATTCGAATATTCAAACAGAAAATTCGTTATTTTGGATTTTAAATTACAAATACCTCAAATAATTCTCTATCAACTAAATATGATTGAATATTCATTTTTATCGGTTAAAAATTCAATAATTAGTTTAATACTTCACCTGTTTTGTTAAACATCTAATTATTTTCTGAAAAACTCATTTTTTCACATTTTTCTATTTGAACAGAAAATTCGTCTTTTTCGATTTCAAATAACAGGAATTTAAGATAATTCTCCATCAACTGAGATAATTGAAAACTCATTTTTCTAGGTTAAAAATTCAACAATTAGTTGAACGATACGCCTATTTTGTTAATATTTTAATAATTTTGTTAAAACGCAATTTTTAAATTACGAAAACCTCACATAATTCTGAATGACCCAAACCTTAGACGATGAGAAATGAGTTTTTCTCGAAAGGAAATTCTTAATAAAATAAAAAGGCTCGCCCGGGGTAAATAAACTCAGGTGGTTCTTTTACTGACTACTCCAGTTCTTGATTTGCTTTCGTATGCGTAATGAAGATCTAAATAATTAAAGAGCGCATGTTTCTAGGTTCCGAAATTGGCCGAGCGAGAGTCGGCAAACATTGTTCTCGCTGGTACTGCGACTGCAAGGAAATACGTATTTTGATTGGCGCCTGCGCCCGCTCGGTAAGGGGGTGCGTGGTTCAGCCCTAGCCGGTATCGCGACTCCAGGAGAGTGCGGGGTTTGCGAATATTGACGTGTCGCAGGAAAGCCAGGGGTTAGCAGGTGGTGAGGCCAAGGGCTCCTGTCCCAGAGAGAGGTTCATGTGGCCTGGAACTAACTGCTGCGACTCAACCCCTTCAACCCTTTAAACACCGTCACCCCCCTCCCCCACCATCTTTGAAACTGGAAAAACCTCTCTAATAAGCCAGGCGAGAGAAAAAGGGACAAGTATACATATTTTGTATCAAATATAAATAGATGGAAATTTATTGCTGATTACTTAATTTCAATCAACAGCCTTTTATTTCCACATTTACGAACACCTCAAAAGCGCTGTTTAACCTTCACTTTTTTATTTAAACGATATTTTCTTCACACTGGTTCTACCAAATAAAAACGTTCAACAAAAAATGATTTATTTTTAATTAAGTATCTAAATTGTCTACTAGAAACGAGAAATTTTCCAACGAAAGCATTAATTTTCTGCTAAAAAAAAAGAGTTTCTCACCAGAAATGTTAATTTTCTACCAAAAGCGACGAATCTTGAACAACATTTTTAAAATTTCTGTAAAACAGTTGAATTGTTAAGGAAATACGATTTTTTACCGGAAAAAAGACATGTTGAATTTTAACCAAAAAATACTAATTCACTACCAAACGGATGAATTTTCCTCCGGAAACATAAACTTTCTAACAAAAATAAAGAATGTTCAAAAAAAAACATTAATCTTCTAGTCAAACGACGAATTTTCAGCCAGAAAAGATTTTTTTCCAAAAATATGGATTTTCAACAAAAAACATTAATTTTCTACCAAAAACGCGTTATTTCTAACAAAAAACATTACTTTTCTATAAAAAGAAGGGATTTTTTTCGAAAAACATGTATTTCTTACCATAAACGAAAAATTTTTATGACTATTTCTAAAGTATCTAAAACCCATTAGAATGTGCAACCAAAAAAAATTTTTACCAAAAAGAAAGACACTTTAAACAAAAACATTAACTTTCTACATTTTCCACAAGAAAATTTGATTATCTACCAAAAACGAAAAATTTGTAAAAACATTCCTGTACTTCTTACAAAACAGTTGAATTTTAGCATACACAAAAAAAACGCATTTCCCAGCATAAAGATAAATTTTCCTCCAGAAACATCAATTTTCTCCCAAAAATGAAGAATTATCCTACGAAAGCCGTATTTTTTTACCAAAAGTAACGAATTTTTAACAGCATTTCTAAATTTTCTGCAAAACAGTTTAATTTACAAAGAAACAAGATTTTCTGCCAAAAAAGAATAATTTTCCACCAAAAGCACTTATTTTCAACGAAAAAAAATACAATTGAAACGAAAACATTATATTTCTACCGAAGAAAGAACTTTTCATTAGGAAGTTTGATTTTCTACCAAGAATGGCTGCTTTATAACAAGATAAATTTTTTAATAAAAATAAAAAAGTTTCCAACGAAAACATTATCCTTCTACTAAAACGACGAACTTTCAGCCAGAAAATATTTTTTTCCAAAAAATATGGATTTTCAACCAAAGACAATAATTTTTTACCAAAATCGAGTACTTTCTAATAAAAAACATTACTTTTCTACAAAAAAAAACAGTTTTTCTTCGAAAAATATTTATTTTCCCCCAAAAGCTAAGAATTAAAAAAATATTTCTGAAGTATCTAAAAACCATTCAAATTTTCAACCGAAAAAAATGTTTAACTAAAAGTAAAGAAACTTTGGAAAAAACAATAACTTTCTACAAAAGTATGAATTGCCAAAAAATTTAATTTTCTACCAAAAACGATTAATTTGTAACCACATTCCTGCATTTTCTACCAGACAGTAGAATTTTAACCAAAAAAAACGCATTTCCCACCATAAAGATGAATTTTCATCCAGAAACATCAATTTTCTAACAAAAATGAAGAATTATCCAAGAAAAGCCATAATTTTCCACCAAAAGTGACGAATTTTTAACATCATTTCTACATTTTCTGCACAATAGATGATAATTTAACCAAATAAGACTTTCTACAAAAAAATATGAATTTTCCTCCAGAAAAATTAATTTTTCACAAAAAATAAAAAACTTTTCAACGGAAACATTAATTTTCTACTAAAATGATGACTTTTTAACTAAAAAAAGGTTTTCTTTCGAAAATATGGATTTCCCACCAAAAACGAGAAATTTTCAACGAAAAACATTACATTTCTTTAAAAATAACTAATTTTCCACCAAAAATATTAATTTCTACCAAAAGTGAAAAATTTGTAAGAATATTTCTGAAATGTCTAAAAACCATTAGAATTTTCAACCAAAAAGATTTTCTACCAAAAATAAGGACAGTTTAAACAAAAACATATCAACCCAAAAGATTTCAACCAAATAAAGAATTTTCAACCAGAAAGTTTGAGTTTCTACCAAAAACGACGAATTTTTAACAACATTCCCGAATTTTTTACCAAACAGTTGAATTTTAACAACAAAAGACGAATTTCCTACTATATAGATGAATTTTCTTTTAGAAAAATCCATTTTCTACGCAAAAGAGAAATTTTTAACCAGAAACATTAATTTTCTACAAAAAAAATGTCGAACAAAAACATTAATTTTCTACAAAATAGAGACTTTCCAGCAAAAAAATTAATTTTATGTAAAAAAAACGAATTTTGCATCAAAATCCTTCATTTACTACCAAGAACAAGGATTTTTTAACAATATTCCTGAATTTTCTACAAAACAGCCGAAATTTCAACCAAAAAGGCTTTTCACAAAAAGGAGAATTTTTTACCAAAAAACATTAATTTTTAATTAAAAGAACGAATTGCCTACCAAAGGCGCTAATTTCCTACCAAAAACGATGAATTTTCAACAAAATTCTTGAATTTTCAACCAAAAAAATTTGTTAGGAAGAAAGATTATTTTTTGATCAAAAACAATTATTTTTGAACAAAAACGAGAAATTTTCTGCCGAAGACATTAATTTTCTACCAAAAAGGACGAACTTTTAACAAAATTCCTGATTTTCTGAAAATCGAAATCGAAGCAAAATATTATAATTCTTAAACAGAAGATTCGACTTGAACCAAATCAACTATTTTACCAGAAAAAGAAAGTTTTTATTTTAAATGACGAATTTTTAACAAAACAGTTATATACATATACATATACATTTTCAACTAAATAATCTAATTTTTAAACAAAAAGATAAAATTTTAACCAAATCCAGTTACTTCAACCAAATAGTTGAATTTTTAATTCAAAAAGACTTGTTTTTTAGAAAACAATTAAATTTTCAATGAAATAGTGGAATTTTCAACTAAAAAAGGAAGAAAATACAATTAAATTTTTAATTAAAAACGTGGATTTTCCACAAACATCTGAAAATATTTCTAAAAATTTCGAGAAGGAATCTGAAAGATTATAAAATTTAGTGCTGTAGGATTTAATTTTTATCGTAAAACTGAATTATTTTAAAAGATATTGAGAAGCTTTGAAAGTTTCAACGAGATACAAAAATCATAATTTTAAACTTGAGAATATTTCAAAACATTTCAATAAAAAATTTAGATTTGCCAAGATTTTGAAAAATAAGAAACTTTATAAGAATTTGTAAAGGATTGAAGAAAAAAGATATAATTTTATGATTCCTGAAAAAAGTTCAAATAATTTATTTTTAAAATTGAATGTTAAGAGAAAGGTTAAGTAAAGATTTTAAAACGTTTCAAATGATTTAATAAATTTTCGAAAAAAAAAACACAACAGATTTGACATGAAAATGGTCAAATTATCTATGTCAATAAATTAATGAGCAAAAATATTTCAAAACATTTTAGACGATTTACAAACAAATTTTTAAAAAGAATCAGGAAGATTGGAAGGTCATTTTTTAATTACCTTCATTTTTTTTAAATTAAGAAAAAAATCAAACTATTGCAAAAAATTTTCACGATGAAGCGAACCAGAAAAAAAAAATTGTGGAAATCAGAAATAAAATTATTATAATTTTTTTTAATTATTATATATTTTAATACTAATTAAAATTTCCGAATTATGAAATATCCGACACTACAAAACTTCCGAAATTAGAAAATTCCTGAGTTATATGATTCCTGAATTTAAGTCATTCACAAAATTGTTTTTTCTTATCAATTTTATTTTTTAAATAAAAATTCAATAATGGAATACTTGTGTGAAAGGAATTGTTTTTATGGTTCAATGTATTTTTTTATATTATAATTCAATCTCAAAATAATAATATTTGAAAAAATAATTTCTGATGCAATTTTTTCAAATGTGCATACTAGTTTTAGGTATTATTTGCTCTTGTTTTAAAAATCTTATTCTGTATTGTGCTGCTGCATTGTGCTTCTGCATTAAGCAACATTTCTTTTTTGATCGTTCTGATTATAAATTAAAATTAAAAAAAAAAAATTTAATAAATAAAACATTTCATTACTCTATTTTTAATGATTAAATAGGATTGCTTCTAGAACAATTTTTAAATTGTTTAATGGTAATTTTATATATTTAGGAATTTTGGTTTTTAAAATTTTTAAATTTGTTAATGTTATAAATTGTTCACAAATTTTTTTATTCCAAAATTTTCAAATTTATCATTTTTATATTTCGAAAATTTTGTAAATTTTCTACTTAAAATATTTTCTTTCTTGAAAATTGCGCAGTCTCCGGTTATTTATTCTTGCTTATTTTTCAGTTTTCCTCTTAAACTTACACGAATTTTTTCTACAATTACTTTAAATTCTGTAAATGAAAAAGTTTTCTTTAAAATTTTATAGCTTTTTTTCAATTATCTAAAAAAAATTTAATTTACTCCAGAATCTGAGGAGTTTTGGAAGGAAGAAATTTGGAAAAATTTTGACTTTAAAAACAAAATAATTATTATTTCCTTTTTCTCATAATTGAGAATCTAATTTTTGCTTAAGTTTAAGATTTTTAAAGTTTTAACAAATAAATAGTTATTCAACATTTTTATTTTCTATAAAATTTTTTTTTTCGAAATCAAACAACTACTTTTCAAAAGTAATTTCAAATAGTTTTTTATCTAAATAGATACAAACACAAGAAGAACATTCTTAGTGTTCAAAATTTCAGGTTGAAGTTACTGCAACAGAACCGTGCCTATTTTTCATCACTTTTAACTTCAATTTTTTTCATTAAGAATGTTAATATTATTTTTTTAAGGCCAGGGAAATTTGTGTTCGCTTTGTGTTAAAATTCAGATAAGGTTGCAATCAGGTGAGATTTAGATAAAGTTTGAAACGCCGGAGTTGATCCTAATTATTCTGACCTTTCAGCCTCATTATAATCATTATATAATTTACCCTTTCCTTAAACTGACTCAAGAAATTCTCTTACTTTTTATAATCAAGTATTAAAAAAAATGATAACATAGTATCTTTTTTCGCAATTCATGAATTTCCTCACTAATATTCCAGAAATTTATTTCACCTAATTATGAAATATGCAAATGGCATAAATCAGGAAAAGATAAGCCTTAAGCCCTCATTTCATTAAGGCCGGACGTTTGCTGCAAAATTTTTCCTCGACAATTTGCTTCTTAGTCTAATTCTAAAATTTATAACACGTAATCAGCTCCATATTTATGGATTTTGCAAAAAATTTAAATTTTGTTTGGGAAAGCTTTTTTTAAACGGTAATAGCATTAAAGGAAATGGTATTTGATAAATTTAAGTATTAAATAAAATTATGTTCAAATTGTGACACTCTTATTTTATCCTTCACTTCTGCTTTCTCTCACTCCAAGCCGTTCTTTTTTACTACCTTAGACACCTTTCTCTCCCCTTTATTTCTCTTTCTCCCCTTTTTCCATTTTCCATTTTCACTATTTTCTGACATTTTCCTTCATCCTGTCTTTACTTTCCAGCAATGAAATTTCCAACCAACCTTCTTCAAGCACCTTTCCTTCATTTACTTCTCTTCCAGCCTTCATCTTTCCCTCTCTTCTCCTTTCCTCCTTCACCCCTTCTTCCATTTCCTCTTTCTTCCATTTTCTTATAATCTACTTCATCCCATCTTTAGTTTCGATTAATGCAACATTACACTAACCTCCTTATATCACCTTTCCTTTTCCTTTCGTTCTCACCTCTGCCCTTACCTTATCTATCACTCGTTTGAGTTTTTCTATCAGCGTGTCTACTTCTTCCTTTTCCATAGTCCCTACCTCCTCATTTTTTCGTTTTTTTAAAATTCTCTTAATTTATCTTTCCCCCAGATGTGCATTTTTAATTTCCTTATCTCATTCCTACCTTCTTCCTCATACCTATCTCATTGTCTACTTTCATTATAACCATCAGCTTCTTTATCCTTTCGTCTGTCAGTATATAGTCGATTATCGTGTACCTTATACCCGTATATGCACATTTTCCATTTTCAACCCACACTTAGTTTGCCGTTACAAATAAATCATCCTGCCTCTCCCAACATGTCTAGGAGCCTCCTTCCCTCCCGGTCCGTTTTTTTATGTTTAAAATTTCTTATAAAAGCCTCCTTCTCTTTGTCCTCAACCTCTTCCTCTTATTTTCCGTTTCATGCATTTAGGTTTTCCCTGTCAGCAACACACACTCCCTTTCTTTTCTTATTTTCACTCCTCCTTTTCTGTACCAAAACTTCCTTTCTTATCCTGAACATCATGCTCCCCATTGTTTCCCTTTTACGTTAACCTTTCTCACAGCTTGAATCTTCCACTCATTTTCTTTTCACGTCTTTCCACTTCTCCCAATCTGTTAATATTTCACTCATCATCATAAGGTTTTTGCATAACTCTCCTTCCTATCTTTTCTCTTCTTCCTCACTCTTTTCGTTTTAAAACCCTCCATAACATTTGAACTCCTAATTCCCGCCCTCTTTTTCCATCAATTCACTTCCCGTTTCCTACCCTCCCTCAAGTCTTCTACATCATGGTTTGAAATGCATAACTTTCTGTTTTTTGAATCTTGTCTTTCTCAAGCCTTACCCTACCACTACTACTCTCCTCAGCCGATTCTTTTCACTCGATTATCAATTTTCTTTTTTTTTCTCGTGACGTCAGATTTTCTTCGACTATTTTATTTCTTTTTTTCACCAACTTTTTTTTCTCCATTACTTCCTAGTTCTCCTTCTACCCTAGTTTCACAAAAAAAATACATTATTTCCCCTCTTTCGCAAATAGTCTCTTTATCCCTTTCACTCTGACTTGACATTTTTGCCCTTTTCATTCTTCTTTCAACCTCAATCAGTCTCAAATGCAACCTTTCATTTTCCTTATGCACGACCTTCCCTTGCTTCTTTTAAACCTTCTTTTTCACAGTATGCTAATTTCTTGTTTCTAACTTACACACTTTCTTCTAGACCTTCTATTTCTCTCCTTTCCATAACTTATCCCATTCTTTCCATTTCTGTCTCACATCCTCTTGTGAAAGTTTGTAGTTATCTGAGCGAATTTTCACTTTCATTTTTGTTTACGAGACCTCTCTCTCTCTTTTTTATTACTCTGCATGTTCACTTCGCTGTTTTCACTTTCTTACATTTTGGAGTCACGCTGTGGACTCCACATAACCGACATATAGCGCTCAACTCCTGCTCCCACGGTGATTCTAAACCAAATTTAATTAAAAGGCTTTGCATATGAGATTTTCCTATTGATTATAGTTGTTTGAAATCCCACGAACATTTTAAGACAAAAGAATCGAGGGAGAGCATTTTGAAAACGGTTGTTTTTATATTTTTTTGTAGTGCAAAACGAAATTTTGTATAAAGTGAGATAATTTGCGTTTAATTTTCAGGAATAATAGAAATGATATATTTCAGAATTCGAAAGTATCTATAAAGTAGATTGATTCTTGATAAATTATTTTCTATGTGAATTTGATCTATTTTCAGGTACATTATTCACGATTTTCTTATGATTTCGTGTTTATAAATCATTGAACTGCTACAATTTAAATAAAAACTACCCTAACAATATCTCTTGATTGCCTTCCATCGATAAAGAAGATATTTAGTTGTTATGCGATGTTCAATTGTTATTGTGGTTCTTATTGAGTATTCTAATATTACGTCACACTCGGTCGGTAACATGAAAATCTGTAAAGCTGCAAAGCATTGTTTAGACAGGAGTTTGACTAAAATAAATTAATTTCGGCGAAATTAAGTAAAATATCGTGATATATCTTTGCTTTTAGGAAGAGAAAAGCCATTTATTTCATTATTCGTGGCAATTTGGAAAATGTGCTTTTATGCAATCCATTACGAAAAATTTAATTTGCTGTAATTGAGGTTATAATCTCAATTGCCGGCGACTTATGTCATAACACTTTTCGAAAATAAGTGATTTTAAGTAGTTTCTTATCAAATAAAGTTATATTAAAGAAACTTTAACGGATTGTAAAAGACTCAATTTCGAAAATTTAAAATGATTTTAAAGAAGTTGAAAAGAAGGAATTCAACAAAATTCGAAGGAGTTTAAGGATTTTCAACAAAAAAAAAAAACTTAAAGAATTTCTAAAAATTCAAGTGATTTTAACGAATTCCTTTAGGGACTTGACGGGATTTTAAGATTTTCTTTCAAACGATTTAAAAATAATTAAAAAACGTTTCAAGATTAACTAGAAATTAAAAAATATTTTTAGGCAGTTTTAGTGATTGTAAAGATTTCAATTTAAAAAAAATTCAATAATTTCAGGATTTTCAACAGATTTTAAGGAGTCTAAAAAAATTGAAGGGTTTTGTGAGATTTTAATTAATTTCAGTCAATTTTGAAATATTTTTAATTATTTCAAAGAAGTTGAAGAGAGTTGAAAATATCTCGGAGGAGTTTAATGACTTTCAAGAAATCTTACGAGATTTCTAATAATTCAAGTGATTTTAAGGAATTACTAGCGACTTGGCGAAATATTAAAGTTTTTTAAAGTATTTAAGAATAATTCAAAAAGGTTTAAGGATTTACAAGTTATTTTGTAAGATTTAAAAAGATTTTAATAAATTTGAAAAAATGCAAAGTTTGTAAGGATTGTTCAGAGATTCAAAGGAGTTTAAGAAGATTTAAAGAATCTTGAGAGATTTGAATTAATTTCAGTCAATTTCAAAAGATTTTAAATGATTGTAAAGAACTTGAATGGATTTTTAACCAAATTTGGAAAAGTTTAAGGATTATCAAGAAATCTTACAAGATTTTTAAGAGTGCAAGTGATTTTAAGGAATAACAAGGGACTTAATATGATTTTAAAGTTTATTATTAAAGAATTAAAAAATATTTCTGTAAGTTTTAGTTACTTCAACGAATTTTAAGCAATTAATTTGAAAGTTATTTGAAAAGATTTCAAGTTTTTTGCAAAAATTCAAAGATTTTACGCGATTAAAATTAATTTTAGACATTTTCGAGATACTTCGAAAGATTTGAAATGATTGCAAAGATTTTAAAGGAATTAAAAAAACTCGGAGAGTTTAAGTATTTTTAAGAAGTCTTACAGGATTCTTAAGAAGGATCAAGGTTTTCGATCATTTTTGTTTTTTAAAAGTGCAAAAATAATCTTTTGACATCTTTGATAAACACACTTCAACGAACTACCAAAATTCGAACATTTGGACCGTCAACTATCCCAGCAATGCAAACTAACCTCAATCACGGCACATTATATTTTTTCCTGATGGATTGTCCAAATCGCACACTTCCCCAATTGCTAACAATAATTAAATAAATGGCTTTTCTATCTGAGAAGCAAAGCCATATCGCCATTTTCACTTACTTTCTTCTAAAAACATTAATTTTACTCTAACTCCTATGTAACCAATGCTTTGCAATCCACCCACTGGTATGGCCTTATAGATTGCAACAATAATAAATTTTTGAAGATATTCTTAGAAGTAAAAGTTGACGATATGATAAAAACTATCTTCGAACCTAGCGCTTCTGACGAACGATTCCTAAATGCTGTTTTTAGTGTATTTTGGGAAATGTATATCAGTCAAAGAGAGCTGGTTCTCTGAAGACCATAGATCTGCTGGATTTATCACAGTTTTATGCGATAAAATTCAGTACCATATCGACAAGTCTGCTATAATGTGAATGTAAAATTTGTCAAATTTCACGAGAGCCATTATTCAAAAATTTTACAGAAGGGAATCTGTCCACTCTTCAAAGGAATACTAGTGATAGCATTTTGAAACCAATTAATCGCACAAGGAAATTTTGCAAGTGCACTACTTCTACTCGCTTTGAAAACCTGAAGTCAATGGTGCAATAATGAATTCGAAAAGAGTCAGATAAAATTATTTTCTCTGTTTTGAAAGAAAAAGCTCACAAAAAATCAATCATTTTGTATCAATCATATGCAGAACATTAGGACAAGCTTCAACCTGACTCAAAATACAACTATTGGAATCGCATCAATGATTCGTGTGGCAACTGCTAATCGAAAAGCAATTTTGGCTAATTTTCAAAAAAGAACTTTAGGCTAATATTCACGGCGTAAAAAATTTTTTCGAAGTGAAGTTGTTAGATTTTAAAACTGTTAAGGCCAACAATGCCTCAAATGCTAAACAAAGTGTTGTTGATAGCAATAATTTGGATGGCTTAATTGAGTACGTCAAGGAAAAGCGTCCAGTTTCTCGAGTGCACTTGAAATTTGGCATCGATGATGGTGGAAATTTCCTAAAGCTTTGCTTGTCAGTCCAAAGAACTAAAGATTATTTAGACTTTGACTGTGCTCGCCAGAAATAAACAAGTTTGAAGGTACCATTGCAACTGATTTGAAGCTTGCAAATATCCTGAATGGCATAATGTAACATAGCTCTTTTCCTTGCACGTGGTGTGTTGGAGAAGTTCGCGCTGTTTGTTTTTTCTTTTTTTTGAAGCTATTCAAAGTTCTCGAAGACTTCTGATCAATTATTCAAGCTTGTTTTAAAAACTTCTTCATCCAGGCTTAAAAAATATATCATTAACTTCAACAAAAGTTACTTAAATTTGGATGTTTTCGTAGCACCTAAAATTCATGCGGTGTTTTATCACGTCGAAGATGGAATCTGTCCACTTCGATTTAAAAATTGTTTGGAATAAATATAAAGTGCATATCATGCCATAACCAGTTAAAGAATTATATTTATATTTGAAATATTACAATCTTATGTTCAGTTTCAAATTATTTATTTAATAAATAATAGTCGTATTGATTCATATTCATTCATTGGCTTTCCTTATAGATCTAATATTTATCAAAAGTCTGCAGTTTTTAATTTGGTCTTAAAATTTTAAAAACATTTTGTTTAAGATTTTATTGTTTGCAATCAAAACTCCTTGAAGTACAAAATAAACTATATACATATATTGAAAATAAATTTATATACAGGTTTTTATACCTCGTGGGAACAACACTTTTCCTGTTTTTATTTTTAAAATAATAAAAAAAAAAATTTTCAAAATGCGCTTCCGCGATATTTTTTTTTTGTCTTAAAATGTTCGTCGGACGTCAGTCAACTATAATCAATAGGAAAATCCTATATTCAAAGACCTTTTAATTAAAATTGGTTCAGACGCACCGTGCTCCCTTAAATCCTCACTCTTTAGACCTTTTACTTTCTTTCGCACCCCAAAACTTTACCTTGAACCCAAACTCA
>NC_046659.1:140350306-140354791 GCF_010883055.1 Belonocnema kinseyi | reverse complement strand
TTTTTATTTTTCATTTTCTTATTATATAAATTTTATTATATTTTATCATAAAATTCAGCAGAGGCTCTTTGTGTGTATTTATTTTTATTTAGAATAAAGCACAACTCAGGCCAAAAATAAAATGATTAACTTTTTAGTAACAAAAATAATTTTTAACCAGAAACAAAAAAATTTACAACAGAATAAATAGATTTTAACAAAAGAGATCAATTTTGAATGAAAAGTTCGAATCTTCAAAAAACAAATTCGAAATTTTAACATAGCAGTTCAGTTTTTAACCGAAGCCGATTAATTTTCACACCAGAAAGAGAAATTTTCAGAAAAAAGAGTCGAATTTTCAACCGAGACAGATTTTTCAGTAAATAAAGAACAAAAATTTATATCCTAAATGTTGAATACCAATATGACGAATTTTCTGCGAAACAGTGCAATTTTTAACAAGATAATATAAATTTTTAAGAAATAAAGTGAATTTTCATCAAAATTCGTAATTGTCAAAGCCAGAAAAGATGAATTTTCTAAAAAAAGATGATTTTTTAACCCAAAAGACGGACTTTTAAACCAAATAAATAAATGTTCTAATTAAAAAATTTAAATTCAAAAATAAATATTTATATTCTTAGTTTAAAAAATAATGAAATAAATAAATTTAATTATAATTAATATTTCATCTAAAAAATAAATTTTTTGCTAAAATAATGAAGCTTTAACAAATGAATGAATTTTTAATCAACAAGTCGAATTTTCAATCAATAAAGTAAATTCTTAACTAAAATTGTGCATTTGCAAATCAAAAATTAAATTCCTAACGGAATAGATAAATTTACATCAATGTGATCAATTTTTAAGCAAGAAAATCAAATTTCTACGAAAATAAACAAACTTTTAACAAAATACATTAATTACCTACGACAATTGTTAAATTTTCAACAAAAAAAATTAATTTTTACTACAAAAGTACATTTTCAAGCAAGAAAATAATAGTTAATTTTTCATTGAAAAAAAATTAATTTTTTCCTAGAATTTTTGGTTAGAAAGTTAAATTTTCAACTAAATGAAATTAATTTTCAACCAAAAAATGGCATGGTTTAATTTTCTGTTAAAAAATTATTTTTCAACAAAAAGAAGAAAAGATTTTTCAATAAAATGGTTAATTTTTTTAACCTAAGAAATGTTCTTCCAAATAAGATGGTGAATATTTACCATGAAAAAAATTAATTTTAAACTAATTATTTCAATACTGAACCGAGTAGTTTAATTCTTAATCAAAAGAGACGAAATTTCATTCTGGATACATAAATTTTCAAATAAAAAGGCGAACTTTTAATGAGAGAGTTGAATTTTTAGCAAAGAAGGATTTTGAAGTCAATAATGAAAAAAATCATTCACAATCCTCAATTTTTCATTGGAAAAAGACCAATTTTCAACTAATTTGATTAATTTTAAAGTAAAAAGGTTAATTTTCAGTTAAAAATGGAATACTCAGATTTTGAGTTAAAAAGATTAATTTAAAACAATAATTTCAATAAAGTAGTAAAATTGTAACCAAACCAAAAACCTGTCACTGAAATGATGAATCTTCAATTTAAAAAAAAAATAAATTTTTTAACCGAATAATCGAAATTTCTATCAAAAATATTAATTTTTAACCAATAAGATTAATTTTCTTCAAAAAAGACAAATTTTCATTAACACATATAAAATAAACAAAATTTAATGAAAAAAATATGAATTTTTAACAAAAAAGTTCATTTTTCAATCAAAGAAATTAATTTTCAACAGAAATGCTTAATGTTTTAAAAAATGGATTTTTAATCAAATAATTTAATATTGAATCAAGCAGCTTTATTTTTGAGCAAAAATAAAATTTCTATTTTTTCTAACCAAAAAAGGGGGAAATTTAAATTAAAGTAAACAAGAAGCATTTTTCAAAAAAGATGGATTTTGAACGCAATAAATAAATTTTTAAATAAAAAAAAATAAATTTTTAATCCAAAATGGAATATTTACCATTTGAACTTAAAAAATTACTTCAAATCAAACATTGCAAGAAAGTATTACTAAAGCAATATACTTTTTACTAAAATGATGAATCTTCAACCAAAAAAAAAACACTAATTTTTAACCAAATAATTGGAATATTAACAGAAACGTCCATTTTTAACCAATAGAAATAAGCTTCATGAAAAACACAAATTTTCAACAAAATGAACAAAAAAAATTAACAGCAAAAATATGAATTTCTAGCAAAAATATGAATTTTCAGCATGAGAAAAATAAGTTTAAACAAAAATATTAAGAAAATAGTAAATTTTGTACCGAAGAAATACCAGGAAAATTGTCAACAAGGCATTTAGATTTTCAACCAAGAAAGATTTTTCAGTTGAAAAAGAACATAAGTTTTAACTTAATAAATTTTAATCAAAATCAATAAACTTTTTACTGAAATAATTAATCTTCAACCAAAAAAGATTTATTTTTAACCAAATAATTGAATTTTTAATGAAAAAGATCAATTTTCAGCCAGTAAAGTTAATTTTACTTCAAAAAGACAAATTTTCAAGAATATTTATAAATAAAAAAAATCAACGACGGAAATGGAAATTTTTAACAAAGCAGTTAAATTTTTCACCATAGTAATCAATATTTAATTAAAATTATGATTCTATAAACACAAAGTGACTTTTCAAACAAAAAGTTAAATATTCAACCAAGCTGTTTAATTCTTAATAAAAAAGGATTAAATTTATATCAAAAAGGAAAATATTTTAATCAAAAAGATAAATTTTTAACAAAAGTGTTGAATTTTGATGCCAATAAGACGAAATTTCTACAATCTAGTTGCATTTTCAACAAAAAAGTGAATTTTTAACCCAAAAGGATGACTTTTTCATAGATTTACTTTCTGTCTAAAATTCGTATTTTTGGCTTCAAAAGTCATTTTAAATCTTTTTAGATAAAAATTGAACTGTGTTTTTCAAAATATGCCTTTTTTATTAAAAAATTCACATGTTTTAGTGGAATTTTCATTTTCTTGGATAAAAATGCAAGGGTTTAGTTGAAAAATCAACAATTTTGTTAACAATTCATACTTTTTGGTCGAAAGTTCTGCTATTTTGTTGAAATTTCAACTATTTAACGAAAAAATTACTTTTTATTTAAATTTAATATTTTGGTGCTAAAAAGAGAACTGAAATCTTTTCTGAATGAAAATTTAACTATTTTGTTAAAAAAATTTTTTTTGTATTTAAAATTTATCAGTTTTCAAAGAAATTTTATCTTTCTTGGATGAAGATGCAAGCGTTTGGTTGATAATTAAAATATTTTGTTAGATAATTATTATTTTGGTAAAAATTCTACTGTTTTTTTAAAACTATTTCATTGAATATTTACTTTTTGTTTAAAATGTAGAGTTTGATCTTGAAAAGTGAACTGGAATCTTTTTTGAATGAAAATTCAAATATAAAAAAAGTGTTATAAAAATTCATATGTTATAAGAGAAAAATGATTTTTTATGGATAAAAATGCAACTATTTGTTAGATAATCCTAAAACTTTATAAAAAAGTCAACCTTTTTGCTTAAAAAATCCTCTTTTTGATTTCAGAATTCAGTTCTTTTCGTAGAAACTTTTTTTTCTATTCATCTTTTGATTAAGAAAAATCAACATCAAATTTTATTTTTTTACTGAATGACAATCCAATTTTTTTATTAAAAATTATTCTTTTTTGCTTGATTATTCAACGACTTTGTTTGAATGATTTGGTTGAATTACTTTGTTAACATATCATTAATTTTAAGATTAATAGTTTGAGAAAAAATTCATCTTTTTTGCTGTAAGTTGAACAATTTTTTTAAGAGTTATAACAGTTTAGTTAGCCTCTATAAAGTTTTAGCCTTATTTTCAGTTTATAATTAATTTTTGAACTGAAAATCTATTTTTTTTTTGGAAGGTTGATCCTGTTTCGTTGTAAATTTTCTTTTTCTTTTTTTCCTTTTATTATTTATTGTCTGAAAATTCAATTTTTGTAGAGAAAATTAGTTCTTCGGCTTCAAGGTTCAACAATTTCGATTAAATTTTATTTTATCCTGGAGTAAAAAATCTTTATTTGTTAAAAAGTCGTCTTTTAGGTCCCAATTTTTTTGTTATGAATTTTTTTTTTCTATTAAAACGTAAACTATGATACTTTTTTCTTGGAAGTTTATCCTTGTAGGTTGAAAATTCAATTATGATGTAACAAATTTAATTATTTTGTTTTTAAATTCAAGTATTTTTTAAAACAAGCATTTTTTATAGTAGAAAAGGTTTCTTTTTGTTTGACCTAATTTAATCAATTAATTTTTTTTAGTTTAATGCTTGCATTTTAATGTTAATGTTCAAGATAAATAAAAAATTAGTCAAGAAAAAATCAGGGAGTTTAAACAATGAATGAATAATGAATAACTGGAAAAATACTTCTGAAGACTAAAAATTACGTACAGTAAGG
>NC_046659.1:140319125-140350296 GCF_010883055.1 Belonocnema kinseyi | reverse complement strand
ATGCCTACACTATTAAAAGAATATATAAAAATGTTGTAAAATAAAAAATGAATCGTCTGGAAAATCGTCATGTTTGAATAAAAAAATCATGTATAAATTTGTCTTAGATTAGAATCTCATGCCATTGTCTAAAGAAAGGTCGCAGAAATGATTGCAAACATATACCACGTGTCAGTAATGTATGGAAACATTTCAACATTTCCACACTGTTATCCTCAAAGACGTCAAATTCAAATAGAAATCCCTGACGACCTTCATTTTTCTTTCACAAATATTTAAAGTATACACAGTAAGGTGGTCCAAATTTTTTTTCTTTTCTTATTTTCATCCATATTGGCCGGAAACTTTTTTGATTTTACAAGAAAAAAAATCCATTTTTTTTTTAAATTATCTTCAGGGACGGCGCAAATCCCGTATTTCCCACAAGAAAAATAGTATATTGTGTAACAAGTGCGGAAAGTAAGAATTTCTACACGAGTGTAACATTTCAATTGTCCACCTTAGGCATCTGTAGCAGACAATATTTTCTGTGAAAAATTCAGGGGATTTTCTCTTTGAGAAAATAAAAACAAATTTTCAGCACATTTCTAGCAATTTATTGTAAAATTTCAGAAAATTTTTGGAAAGTTTTGAATAACAAAAATTTCGAGAAATTTATGCCTAAATGACCTGAAATTTCTGAAATTCTTTTAAATCCCTAAGATCTTCTAATTTTTTTAATACTTTGAGTATTCTGATTTCTCCAAATTCCTAAAAAAAATCTCAATTCTTTAAAATATCTTGAATTTGTGATTTCTCTGATTTCGTGAAATCCTTGAATATTCGGAAACTCTTGAAGTTTTCAAATGTTCTGAATTATTCAAATTTATTGAATTCCCTCAATGCTCTTAAATTTCTGAAATTCTTTAAAATGCCTGAAATCTTCGAATTTTCTGAATTGATTGAATATTCTTAATTGTGCAAATGATATATTTTTGGAAAAAATTGAACTTTTTCAATTTTTTAATTCGTCTCCTTTGGCTGAATTCCAGTTTTGCGTTTAAAATTAAAATGTTTTTTTGTTGAAATATTAATTTTTTTGTGCTTAGTTAACTTTCTTTGTTCTAAAAAAATCTGGTTGAAATTCTATGTATTTTGTTAAAAGTTTATCTTTATTAGTAAAAAGTAAATTTTCTTGTTTCAAAATGCAACGCTTCGATTAAATTCAACTGTTTTCGATTTATATGCAAAATATTTTGTTATTGCAATATCAACTGCTTTGACTTAAAATTAAAATAGTTTTTTGTTATAAAATTCATCTCTAAAATGTTAATTATTTTGATGAAATTTCGTTTTTTCAAAAATAACTTTCTTAACTGAAAATTAAATTATTCGACTTTTCATTAAAAATGGAAATTTTTTTTATGGAACGTTAACCATTTGGTTAAATATACAAATATTTTGATCCAAAATGTATTTTTTGGCAGAAACTTAATCTCCATGATGTAAAATTAATTCTTTTTTTAGTTAAAAATATAACTCTGTGGTTTATAGTCGAACTTTTTGGTTAAAGATTCTTTTTATAAATAATTTATTATTTTAGTTGAAAATTCACCTATTTACATGAAAATTTAACTATTCTTTTTGAAAGTTGAACAACTTTATGAAAATTTCCTTCCTGCTCTTGAAGATTTATCATTTTATTTACAAATTTATCTCTTTGTTAAAAACTTGTTTTTTAGTAAATAAATAATTTTGTAAAATAAAAATTTAACTTTTCCATCTTCGGTCTAAACCTTTTTATTTAAGAATTGATCTACTTGATAGATAATTCGAGTATTTTGTTGTAAATTCGTCTATTTCGGTTGAATTCCATTATTTTCATATACACTAATAATGTTCTTTTATTGAAATATCAACATCCTTTTATTTAAAACTTAAAAATATTTATTTAAAATATCGAAAATTACATTTTTTGATGAGCATTTTTTTTTTGGTTCAACAATAAAATATCTGTTTGAAATTTTTTACATTTTCTGAATTTTTGGCCTACATTGTTATAAAATCAATTTTCTTGCTAAGAAAATTCATCTTTTGAAGAAAATTCAATATTTTGAAACTTAAAATTTGAATCTTTTTTGGTTTTAAATATCAATTATTTATTTCATTTTTCTTTGAAAATGTATCTTTTTCCGTTTAAAATTTTTCTTTTAGATTAAGCATTGAACTATTTTAATTTTTAAATATTGTTAAATTGATTTTCCTAAATGGAAATTAAACTATTTCATTTTTGGTTTAAAATTGATACTTTTTATTTGTAAAGTTAAATTTTTGGTTGAATATACATATATTTTATTAAAAATTTTTATTTTTTATAGAAACCTAATCTCCTACTGCAAAATTAATTCCTTGTTTAGTCTAACTAAAAATTGAACTAGCTCGTTTGATATTTGAACAACTTTGTAAAAAATTCATAATTTTAGTTATATATTCAATTTTTTATGGATTTTATATGAAAACTAATTTTCTTAAATAAGATTTTAATTGGATCATTTTAAATTATTAATTTCACCAATGTGTCTTTTTCGGGCTTTGAATGCGGTTATTTTTGTCCAATAAAATCACTTTACGTATAATTAAAATTGTTCGTCGTAAATTATATTCAATAACAAACAAATCATGTTTTCGTATTGTGCAATTAATAATAAATAAATTTAAAAAAAAACAATAAATTTGTCATGGAGTATTGTGGAAAATGACCTTTTTTACATTTATTACAAAAATAAATTTATAAATATTTACCGCTGTTTCCTTTGTTATTTTCAACACACCTGTATGCATTGACATTTTTTAAGTTTGCCACTAAAATCTCCATATTCAGTTATTTTAAAATGTGATTTATGAGTCGTTACTTGTAAGCCAATGATAATCCTCTCGATTTTAAAAATATGATTTATATGTTTGATTTTATGTCCAAATTCGTGCCTTAAAAAGGCATAAAATTATATTTTGTGGCGGCGTAAAAAATTATATTAAACCATATTGGTATAAAACAAATGAATTCAAAAAATGAAACATGTCAGTATAAATTAAAATCATGCCACAAAAAGGGGCTCAAACACTAAAATATAAATTTCCAGAAAAATAAGAACAAGTAAATAAACTTAAATTTGTATAAATAATTAAAAGAATACTTTAAAATCGCGCTATAAGTTCTTAAATAGCGTCTTTATTGTGTTTAAATATAAGATACACAAAAAAAGAAATTCTTTACAGAAAAAGTGTTTCCTCTTTCAGGAAATTAAAAACAATTTTTTAATTATTTTATTTCTGCATATCATTTTAATTTTCTTGCTTCATTTCCCGTCTGAAGAATTTTCATTTAAAAACATTACAGGTAAATTCAAATCTTAGAAAAAAAAACCATACTTGATGATCAATTCTGAAATTAATTAGACAATATTAATAATCTTTTTATTATATTAAATAATTGCCAACAAAATTCTCTAAATTTGAAAGACAAAAGGCGAATTTTCTACAAAAATAAGGTAATTTTGCTACTGAGATAGATAGATTATTAATTAAAAATTATTAGTCATACTCTAAATTTAAAAAATTTGTTTAAAAAAAATTGTTAACAAAATAGTTGAATTTTAAATCAAAGAAATGAATTTTTGAATCAAATGATGAATCTTAAGCCATAACCAGATAGTTAATTTTTCAATCTTGAACTAATAAGATAATTTTTTTTTAAATAAAAGGATATTTTACAACAAAATGCGCTACTATTAAGATAGATAGATTATTAATTAAAAATGATTGTTCATACTCTCAGTTTATAAAATTCGTTTATAAAAAAATTGTTAACAAAATAGTTGAATTTTAAATCAAAGAAATGAATTTTTGAATCAAATGAATCTTAAGCCATAACCAGATAGTTCATTTTTCAATCTTTCATGAACTAATAAGATAACCTTTTTTAAATAAAAGGATATCTTACAACAAAATAAATTACATTTTTTTAACTTAACAATGAAAAGAATAATTTACAAGAAAACGGCTATTCTTTCAACCAAAAAATATAATTTTTTAAATAAAATGTTATAAATCTTCAAACCGCAAATTGACAATTTAACCAAATAGTTGGATTTTAAACCAAAGTGTTGAATTTTCTATTAAGGAGAATAATATTTCACTAATATAGATGAAATTTTAATAAAATACATTATTTATCATTAAAATAGTCATATTTTTAACTACAGAAATCATTTTTTAACTAAAAGATACATCTTTAAACAAAACGGTGAATGTTTAAACAAAAATATAAAAAAATACATTAATATTTTACCTAAAACTTGAATTTTTAATAAAAGAAGATAACATTCTAATCAAAAAAGGGATTGTTTAATTTTCTCTATGAAAATAATTTTACAAAATAATTAATTTTAATTAAATAGCTGAACTTTTGATTTAAAAAATGATTTTTTAGCAGAATAGGACAATAAAATTTCAAGCCAAGTAGTTTCATTTTCATAAAAAAAAATTTAATTTGTATCAAAAGGGATGCGTTTTCAAATCAGAAAGGCAAATTTTGTTCAAAAAAGTTAAATTTTTAAGCCTAAATGACAAATTTTTAACAAAGAAAGTTGAGTTTTAAAGAAAGAAATATTTTTCAATCTATTAGAGAAAAAATATCATTTACAATGTTGAAGGTTGAAACTACAATTTTTTTCAGTGAACCAAGAAAAATTTTTCAGTCGATAAAAAAAATTTCATTTAGGATCTCGAATTCTTAAGCCAGAAGAAGAATTTGCAACAATTAAATAAAATTTAAAACTAAGAAATATTTTTTAGTCGATAAAGGAAAACTTATCATCCACAATATTTAATTCTGCTATATTAAATAATTTTAGAACAAAATTTAGTAAATTTAGGAGATACTCAGAAGTTTTGAAACTTACCAGAAATAATAAATACTTGTAAAGAATTTTGTAAAGTTTTACGAAAATGAAAAACATTTTTTAAGGTTCCTAGGAAAAATTAAAATAAGTTTTTATTTCGAAAAATTCATTCTAATAGGTTATTCAAAAAGATTTTGAAGGGTTTTAAAAATTGTCGAAGATGAATATCAAAGATTTTCAGGCAATTTTTTTAAATTTTTCAGAATTAATAAGAAATACAGGAAAAATGTAAATATTTTGTACAGATTATAAGGTTCAGATGTTCGGACAAGATTTAAAAAAAAAATTTTTCTTATATTTGTGTGAAACTTTAAATAATTTTTATTTTGTAACATGAACTTTAAGAGGAAATTAAGAAAGGTTCACAATTAATTTAGGGCTTCCTAAGTTCATACAGTTTATAAGTTTAAAAAGTTTAGAAAGTTCGTGAAAATATAAAGAGTGCAGGTAAAGTCAATAAGAGTTAAAAATGCCTGATAATGCATTTATTATGAAGAAATTTATAAGTACACTGATAAAAGGGCGAATATTCAAAGTTGAACTTGTAAAAAAATAAAAGATTCACAGAGCTACAATAAAGTTCGTTCGGGTCGTGTACCTCGAGAATGGAAAAATCCCAATTAGAAAATTCCAAATTTTGAATAGTTGTTCTTTTTAAAATTGTGTTTCGTCATGCAGGTAATAGAAAGCTCGAAAAAATACTTAAAGTTAAGTAATTTATATCAATTTATTACAATTTTGGGATGAAAAAGAATTTTAAACCTAAAAACTACAAACGATTTTTGTTCGGGAGGGGGGCTCTCTTTTCATCATAAATTCCAAAATTTAGGCCTTACATAAACACAAATTAATATATATATATATATATATTATTTATTTGTTTCATTAACTAATTATCTTATTTGTGCATTGAGTTGAAAATTCAAAATTGAACTGTTCTTATTCTTGGAAAATTGGCCTGTCTTTCTAGAAATGCGTAAATGTTTATCAAATTGAACTCTTTAGAGACGGTTTATTTAGAAAATTTCAATAGTCCTAAAAGGACTTTCAGAAATATCTTTTTCTTAAAACCTCCTTTGTAGTATTTTTTAGGTCCCAGGGAATGTGAAGATTTATGTGTGCCTGAAACAAAAAAAAAGGATGCGAAAATAAAGTCATAGGAAACGGCGTGTTGAAAGGAGGATTTGAAATACGGTCAGGAGTAGATAGTGAATCACATGGTAGGCAAGAAGTAGGTCTGATTTTGAATGAAAGAGCGAAGCAGCATCTCGGAGATTATGATTTTGTATCTCTCAGACTGCTGCGGGCTAGAATGAAAGTAGGAATCAGAAGATTATTCATCATAGCATACTACGCGCCAGTTGACAGTGATCCCAGAGAACTGAAAGACGACTTCTGGGACACTTTAAATGACACAATAAATATTTGCGATCCAAGAACAGACTATAACGAAGATAAACTAGTTGGCTTATGCCCAGAGGTAGAACCGGGAAAGAATAGTTAGAATGTGTGAATTAGATCCTAGTTAGAAGAAGCATAAAAAGCCACAGAAACACGAGAGTCTGCATGAACAAATGCACGGACTTAAAAGAAGGTAGAGAAGTATGCCAGGACATAAAAATATGGCGACAAACAGTTAATTAAAAGAGTATCAGTAGAGTGAATGACACCTTAAACAAAAGACCTTGGATAAGAATAAATCCAAGTGGGGAAGCTTACATAAAAACTTTGTGAATATCATCAATTGGGGTAATTGCTAGAGAGATTGATCAGCAACCTGGGTCGGAGCAGCGTTGCGGAACGAACGTGTTATTAAAATAAATATCACGAGAATTCTGGATCAATCGAAAAATTTTATATCCCTTCCTCACATTTACTCCCTTCCCCGCCGAGTGAGACAAATACAGATTTTCAAAGATTTTAAAACTAAACTTTACGAGTTTTAAAATTATGTCGAAAGTTTTCAAGAAAATAAAAAAATGTTCTTAAAATTTCTAGGAAAATTTAGAAGATTTTAAAAGTAATTTTTCAAAATTTATAATGATATTTGAAAATTTTAAGGAAATTTCGAGTCATTTAAAAATGTTTTAAAAAATTTGAGACGTTTTGAATGGATTAGAAATATTTGAAAACTTATCAACTATTTCTTGAATCCTTCTCAACTTCTAAAAGTCCTGAACATTTTTTAATACGACTCGAATTTTTCATAATTTTTTTTATTTTCTCAAGAATCTTATGAAAATCATATTTATTCAAATTTAAAAACAAACTGATAAGACTTATTTTCTTGTTCTCAATTCTCCGAATTTAATTTCAACATGGATTTATATTTCTGAATATATATTTATATTTCTAGATATATATTTCTATTCCTGAAATTTTAAATTGTCGATAATAATTAAAACCTTATTAATTAATGAATAATTAAATTGTTTGCCTTATTTATAAATTCATAAATAGTCCATAAATTAATAATCAATTACCTACGCTCAGCATTTCTAAATTTCAAAAATTGAAATATTTGTGGGAATTTAATTATTTATTTATTTAACAAGTCGGTTTTAATGTTGGTGAGTCTTAGTTTTGGATATTTTTAAATTCGGGATTTTATTTTCTGTCAATTAAATTCTGGCCGTTATTTAAAATTTAGATTTTTTTAATTCGGTAATAATATATATTTTTGGCGATTTACTAAAATTAATTTGTGTATTCGTTATGTTTTTTTTTTACATTCTCATTATTCATGATTGAGAAAGTATTAGAATTGTCCGAAATTTGACACCACAGTTTTTCAACGGATCTCCACGTTTCGAGAACCCCTAAATCCGAAAATCAGGTTTTTACGATGGCGTAGGTCTGTCTGCCCGTCCGAAAACACGATAACTCTTGAAAAAATGAATAGATCAAATCCATCTTTTGTACAGTTGTTTGAGGTTTTAAAAGAAAGGACAAGTACGTTAACCAGCCATTTTTGATGAAAATTCAAAAAGTGAGCGCATTTTGAATATTTTTGATACTACTTTTTTCTTATTTTGAAAATTCTAGGTACAAATATTTATAGTATTTAAATAAACAAAAAATTTATTCTCATGAATTTTTTGGATAAAAAGAAAATTCTAAGAGTTACAGCATTTTCAAAGTTTTTTAAATCAACCGAAATTTAAAATTTTAATTCAAACAACGCGCTATATGAAAAAAGTCAGGACAAGAAAAACATTTCTGTTTGAAATCCCTACAAGACTGTCATGACAAATTTTGGGATTTTATTGTAAAATCAAAAATTCAAATTTTGATTGCACGAAAGATACTATCAAATAAGAAATTCCATTTTGTGGTCAAACTATGTAGGATAAGATAGAGGGTGCATTCATAAAAATTGTGATCCCAAAAAAGATCTACAAATTCGTTAAGAATCACATAATGATAGGACGCGTACCTTTTGTTTTATTCGTGAAAAATAACATTGAAAACAAAAAAATAAAAAAATTGTGAAAGAATGACGAAAGTTGCAAAAAAAAAACATTAAACCATCTAAAAAAAATCTTCTTAGTAAAGTTTTATTCAAAAATTCCAAACGCAAAGAATAAATAAGCGTGCGCGAAGCGCGAGATTCAACAGACGCGCGCCCTAGGAGCGCGCAAACTTGTAAGCGAAGCGAGACGCGCGCGATGAGAATATGTCCAAGAAGTGGTCAGATTTTTTATTTTATATTTGTATAATATTTATTTATTATTTTATATTTATTTTATTGATTTTATTGAATTTTTAAAATTAATTTAACTGCTTTCAATTTGTAATTCAAATCTTTTTTGGTTGAAATTTTCACTATTATATTTAATGTCAGACTTTACCTTTTTTGGTTAACCTAATACTTCAATTTTATAACAATTTGTTGAATTTTAAAATAAAAAATAATTATTATTTGACAAAAAAGATGAATTCTAAAAAAAATATAATATTTGGTATTTAAACAAAAAAATTTTTGAATTATAAATGAAAAACAACATAATTCTTTAAGAAATAAAAGAACCCATAAAGTTCGACTTTTAACCAAAAAAGATAATATCTCTACCAAAATAGATGATTTGTCAACCAAAAAAGATTTTCTTTTTAAAAAAAAAAGAAAAAATATTTCAACCAAATTTGTGAATTTTCTACTATAATAATATAATTTTCCAAACCACAATTATTAAATTCACAAGCCAAAAACAAGAGTTTTCTCCAAAACAGTTATATTTTTAAATCTAAAATATGAATTTACCACAAAAAAAGTTAATTGACAATCAAACAACGGCATTTTCAAACAAAATGATGAATTTTTTACAAAGTAGTGCAAGTTTTAACCGAGTAGTGGCATTTTTAACCAAAAAAGGTGAGTTCTTATCAAGAAATATACTAGTTGATATTTCAACTGAAAAAATTTGGATTACAAATTGAAAGCACTTGAAATAATTTAAAAAAAAAACGAATTTTCAATTAAACTGTTTATGTTGACAACATAAACAGATTTATTCAACTAAACAGTTGAATTTTTTTTTGTTAAAGAAAGATGAAATTTATCATTTAAAAAGATCAATTTTCGAACTAAAAAGACGAATTATCAACAAAATAGTCGAAATATTATTTAAAAAAGATAGCTTAGTCAATAAGATGTTCAATTAAATAATAAAATTTTTAATCAAAATATAATTTTAATTTTTTAAATAAAAATTTTAATATATGTATTAATTCTAGTTAAGGTGAATTCTAAATAAAAATTTACAATCAAACAGTTGAATTTGCAAGTCAATCGATAATATTAATCTTATTAATATTTATCATATTCAATGTAAATCTATAATAATAAATTTTAATAAACTACTTGAAACACTTCATTTAGTATAAATAATCAATTGAACGGCAAGCGTAGAACTTATAAACAATATTTTTAAGAATAATAAATTTAATTTAATAATATCTTGTTACTTTTTCAAGTAAAGTGTTAACATATTGATATAAATTTTAATAAAAAATAGAGAAAAATAATTTCCTTATGGTTTGTAACAATTCATTCATGCTCTTTAATATATTCTATAATTGCAAGTGAATTTTGTAACATTTTATTTTAATAAACCCCGTTAAATTTTTAATGGGCGATCTGCCTAGCTTAAAAAATGTCCGTTTATATTAATCAAATATAAAACTAATATTTTATTTTTTGTTTAAATCTATTAAATAGTGTATTTTCCACTTGTTATAACTGTTTTTATATCAAATAATCCTATTCAACATTTAAAAATTATGTTTATGTGAATTAGATTTTCGTGACTGTTCCAGTAATGGACAATTTACCTTATCTAAAAAGTAATTCCACAATTTTTCTTTAAAATTAAAAATTCTAATTTTGAGAACTTAGACTCTAATTGCATACAGCTTCCAATTATGCAATTAAGCGTTGGTAATACTGAATACTAGTTATTAACACATTTTCTTTTTTAAAAATAATTTCATGCAAAAAACACCTTACCTAATTTAAGGATGACCCTTGACTTAAAATGCGTTTTTGCAGTTTGCAAATGAAATGCGAACCTGCGCAAGAATTCATCCCGCCACCCACAAGCCCCACTATCTCATATACGTTGTCTAGCGTCGAAACGCTGTCCGACGTTCTCAGATCGACGCCGGTCGCGACGCGATTTACAGATCAAGATTCGATATCAACCAAAAGCCGAAAACACGGCAAGTGTTAAAAATACAAAAAGAGAATAGTTCCTGAATAATTAAAAAAACTGGATTAAGAATGTTTAAATTAAATTTAATTAAAAAGGATTCAAGATGAAAATGTGTTGAATAAATTAATGCTGAGGACATCTGTTCAAAGCTCATATCTCGTCGTTATTTTTTTTCCATCACGCACGTGACCTTAGTTGTCAATATTATTATTATTACTATTATCAAGTCTACTGTCATTGACCCGTTGTTTTATTCAGTAATTACAGAGTGTTTTGAACTGTTATTATTATTAATGTCGTTATAAAACTGTTGTCAATAAATTATCACATTCCAATATACGAGGAGGAAGTGGCGAAATAAGAAACTTCATCTGACTGGAGCAAGGTGAGCAAGTTCAAGGTCACGTTAGAGATTGCCCTTTCACTTTTGATCATTATTTATGATCCGCTTATGGTTTATTTGTTGATTACCTCGATAAGGGGATTTCAGTGGATTTAGAGATAACAAGAAAAGCTCGAGGCAGTTTATGAACCACAAGATGATCAATAAGATTAAGTTTTTTATGTTAATGTATCTATAAGTCCATCTTTTAATAACCATTATTTTAACCATTTAATTAAATTATAGTCAGCTAGCGTTGAAAGGAAAATTATTATCCCAAGATGCTTCAACAGTTACAAATTTTAATTCTGGAAAAAAATGTTTTTTTAATGAAATTATAAACCGTTTCATACATCCAGCTATGCTAACATTTCGAAATTTAACATTTTTATTTTGGAAAAAGGTTAGATGGAAAATGGAGAGCCACAATCTACTGAATATCGGTTATAATACATAACACAGGCTTACACAAAAAAGTTGTCTGGATTTAAAATGTGACTAGAATACCCTTATGGATTTTGAGCCGCTGAATCCGAATCCAAAATGTCTCAGAATTGCCCTAGCCTATGCGAAAGCTGAGCTGATCTTAAGGTATTTTGTGATACTAACTTTATATTTGATATTAGAATTATTCTACAGTCCCTCAGAATTCCCCTAGTTTAGGGGAAACAGCAAAAAGTAAGAAAAACTAAAGGTTTTACAAAGGTTTTATTTTTGCACGGTACAGCTGGTATCCCGCCTTAGTTTGAGTAGCTGAGTTAAAATCTGGCATCAGAAATATTCTATATTGCTTTTCAATTCCCCCAGCTTAGGGGAAAAGGTTGAACATTGAAAAGTGAAACATTGAAGTATAGGAACATTGGAACAAAAAGGAACAAATGGAAGAACATTAAAAAGTGGAACATTGAGAGTGGAACTCAATGCTTCACTTTTTCCCCTAGGCTGGGGGAAATCTAAGGCCATGTAGAATAATTCAAATGCCAGATTTTAACTCAGCAACTCAAAATACGAAAATATATCAGCTTTTTCGTACAAGAATAATGTCCTCGTGAAATCTAAAGATTTGCTCAGTTTTCCACTTTTTCCTCTAGGCTAGGGTAATTCTGAGCCATTGTAGAAAAATTTTCATGTCAGATATGAATTCCGCTACTGTAAATACGGAAAGATATAAGCTTTTTCGTGCAAAAAGAAAACCTTCGGAAAACCTCAAATTTGTTGCGGAGTTTTATACTTTTCATCCTAGGCTAGGTGAATTATCAGGTACTTTTAAAAAATTCTAATGTTAGATGCGACCATAGCGACTCGAAATACGTAGAAAGCACATTGTTTTACGAGTATTAACTTTTCCTTCGATAAATATTACTTTAACGGAGCCTGAAGCTTCTAAGATTTTACACGTTTTTCCTAGATCAGGGGAAAACTGTGCAGTCTGAGGGAAATTCTGAGGCCGGATTCGGATTCAGCGGCTCAACATCCACGAGAGTAGCCTAGTCAAATCTAATGTTCAGACCACTTTTTTTTCTCTGGGCCTGTGTAATTTTTCTGCTTTGAACTGGCGATTATTTTTATTTTTGTACCACTTTATTTAAAAAAATTCTTGCAATGTAAAGTCTCATGCTTTTATATTAAAACCTTTCCTTAATTTTAAAATTAATTTGTTGTCATTAGTATACAATTTAAAATAACAAATAGATACCTCCTCATTGTGATGAGAATGCAAAAAAGGAATTATTGAAGGTAATAAACTAATAAGTTATCAGAGATATTTAGATTTGGGTAATAAAAGAAAAAATCCCGACAACATAAAACTGAAAGAAGAGCTTTCTTAATAATCTACAAATAAATTTCTTGTTTTTAAAAACTATTATAAAAAACACACACACATTATCATACCAAATTTCATCTTTGATTCACATCTGCATCGCAAGACATGAAATTGAAAATATTATTTCAGCCATCTTCAAAAAATATCGAACTAAAAGAAAGGATGCCAGCATAGTGCTCATGAAAAAGAAAATGTCTTGAGTTTTCTTATTTTCATACAAATGCCTAAAAAAGTTTACTCATTAATGTTGCACATTAAAATTTTTGATTAAAATCTTCATACCAAGAGCTTCAGTTTCAGTCATCTCCAAAAATAATTGAACAAAAGAGAAAGATTCCAGCACACTGATCTACAAAATCCGAAATTTTTTAATTATTTTTGCAGCTGTTAAAGAAAAAACAACTATAGCTCAACGTAGAAAATTTTTTAAGTGTTATTTTAGATGCTGAGACCTTCAATTAAGACCATTTTCAAAGAAAATATAAAGAAAATAATACCGGGTAGTAGTCTAAAAAACGAAATTTCCTTATTTTTCTTATTCTTTAACAAATGGTAATAAACAAACTACACCTAAACATAGTAAATTCAATTTTAAAATGCTCAGGTAAGTGACGAGACCAAAGGAAAAGATTGCCGTATAGTAGTGTAAAGAACAAAATTGTATAATTTTTTTTACTTTTTAACAAATCATAGAAAAGAAACTAAGCCTAAACATAATAAATTTTATTATCAAATGCACATCTATATTCCAGAATTTTAATTTCTACCGTCGTTGAAGACGACTAAACTAAAAGAGAAGATTTCAGCATAGTGCTCTACAAAAATAAACTTTCCTCATTTTTCACAAACTAAAAGAAAACACTAGACTATAAGACAGAAAAATTAATATTTTAAAGCTCATTTACATGTCAAGACCTTTAATATCAGCCATCTTCGAAGAAAATTCCATTAATAGAAAAGACTGCTGATAAATAAAAACAACCTATAGCATTACAAAGCAAATTTCATTTTTAATAAACATCTGCATTTCATAAATAAAGCTAGAACCAATATTTATCTACATTTTTTAAAGATAAGGATAACTTAACACGAAGAAATTAAGATGTGACTAGGCTGCCCTTATGGCTTTTGAGCCGCTGAATCCGAATCCACAGTGCTTCAGAATTCCCCTAACCTATGGGAAAATTAGCCTATATTTTTGTATGAAAAAGCTGATATATTTTCCTATTTTGAAATGCTGAGTTTATATTTTATATTAGAGTTTATCTACAGTAACTCAGAATTCCCTTAGTGTAGGGGAAAAATTAAAAAGTAAGAAAAACTAGAGGTTTTACAGATGTTTTATTTTTTTACGAGAAAGCTGGTATCTCTCCGTATGTTAAGTAGCTGGGGTGAAAATGGCATCAGAATTATTCTAAATCGACTCAGAATTTCCCCGTCTAAGGTAAACAGTACAAGTCATTTAATTTTTCAAAACTCATCCACATGTCCGGAATTTAATTATGCAATAGTGACATAGAAAAAATTTCCTCATTTTTCTTATAAAATTTTGGCCGTTTCTAAAAACCATCAAACTAAAAGTAAATATTGCAAGATAGTAGTCTAAGAAACAAAATTTACTTATTTTTCTAATTTTTTCAACAAATTATAGCAAACAAACTACACCAGATTACAGAAGATTTTATTTTTTTTGAACATCTAAATACTAAAACTTTCAATTTGAGCAGTCTTCGAAGTCTTTCGAATTAAAAGAAAGGATTCCAGCATAGTGGTCTCAAAAAATAAAATTTCTTCATTTTTTTTATTTTTGAACAAATGGCTACAAAAAAGACTACACATTAACACAGACAATTTTATTTTTTATGTGCATCAATATGCCAAGACCTTATGTTTCATCCATCTCTAAAAAGAATTGAACTGGAGAAAAAGATTCCAGCAAAGTGATCTATAAAATTAAAATTGCCTTATTCTTTTTGCAGCTGATAAATAAAAAAAATTAAAGCTTATTATAGTAATTTTTGTTTTTGAATACTCAGCTACAGTGATCCTCGAAGAAAATCAAAATAAAAGAAAATATTGTCCGATAGAAGTGTAAAAAACAGAATTTCCTAATTTTTCTTATTATTTAACAAATTGTAACAAACAAACTACACCTTAACATAGCAAATTCAATTTTCAAATGCTCAGCTACATAATGATACCTTCATTTAAAGCCATCTTCGGAAAAAATAAAACTAAAGGAAAAGTTTGCCGTATAGTAGTCTAAGGAACAAAATTTCATCATTTTTCTTATTTGCTAACTAATGATAACAAGCAAACTACACTTAAAAATATCAAATTTTATTTTCAAATGCACATCTATATTCCAAGAATCTTAATTTCTGCGGTCTTCAAATACTACTGCCCTAAAAGAAAAGATTTCAGCATAGTGGTCTAGACAAATAAAATTTCCTTATTGTTTTTATTTTTCACAAATAAAAAGAAAAAACTACACTATAACACAGCAACTTTAATGTGTCAAAGCTCATCTACATGTCAAAACCTACAGTTTCAGCCATCTTCGAAAAAAATTACATTAAAAGAAAAGACTGATGATAAATAAAAAGAAAGTGTAACTTAACAAATCAAATTTCTTTTACATTAACATCTACTTGCTACTATTTTTCATGTAAGCCATTTTTGAAGATTATTGAACCAAAAGAAAAGATTTCATAATAATGATCTATAAAAAGGAAATTTTCTGATTGTCTCTTTATCTATTATAAAAAATCGTTTAATGATTTACTTTTACATAAGAGTTAAATTTGCGGGAATAGGTTACTTTTTTATCTCTCATTTTGAAATGGTGAAATGGGTTTAGAGTGATTCTTTATTTCCCATTAAGTTCCTGGTGCTACATCCTTGAAAAATACGAGGACATTTGAAGGGTTGCAGTATAGAACTAGATAAGCATTATTTTATCCGAGAACGGACTTTCTGCATTTAGAAATCCTCAAAAATGAAATAAATGCTGTAATAAAAAGATTTATAGTTCGAAAAGAAATAACTGACTACACTGGTTTCTTTATTTCTGCTAATCTTCTTCTTTATTTTTTAATGTCCTAACCTCTTAACTTTTTTAAAACCTTTTTCCTATAGTAAAATAATAAAATACTTCGTATTGAAAAAAAGCCTTTGAATAAAACTTTCTGCTACTTCTTTATCACCAAAGTACCAATCGAATTCAAACAAAAAATCCTGAATCTTCATTTGATACAAAATACCACTTTTATCTGTTTTTTTTTTACTTGACTTTCTGTCTGGTGATCAGAAAAGATATTTTTGAAAATGAATACGGTTTGTTTATATAGAAACATATATCTTTCTTATTTTTATAGATCTTTCAGCGAAAAATTTTCTGCTACACTGTAATACCACGACACTAAATCTTTATTTTCCCGGAACAGAAGAATGCTTTTACATAAAAAGTTTGTTATTCTTATTCAACCTTTCCGTATCTCGGAAGTGAATTACTATTATTATTGAAAATGAAAAATAGATTTTAGTCACTATCCAAACACGATTTTCATAAACAATGAAATTTGAACATCCAAATTATTGAATAATTTACTCGGAATTGTTAACATTTTCCAATGAAACTTATTTCCTCCTAAATATTAAACAAGTCCTTAACTCGGAATTAAATTTTTCACTTTTTTTTTAGCTTAAAATTGAACTTTTTATCCTGACCCGCAACCGAGCCTATTCTGATTTTAGGTTTGTAACACTTTGAGATTATAAAGTTACACATTCTATTTTTGGAAACGGATAATTTCTGTAATAATACTGTTTTGGTTTTAATTCAGAAAAAATTCAGCTTGTTTTATGTGATCAAGAGTTCAATTCATCAGGATGATTAAAAGTCCATTTAAGCAACTGACGTAATTAATCAGAATATAAAGTTGTAGCTCGTCCGTGACGAGCTATTTGTTAGAGTTGAAGTAGCACTCCCGCTCAGTGCAAAAATAATTCATTTAATTGACTTTCTACAAAGTAGAATAATACATCACGAAATTTCTTTTTTTTATTTCATGTTGCACAGTTTAAATATTTTTAATTTTCCATTTGAAATTAATTAAAAGATTTTTTACGCTCGAAAGTTAATGAGAAGGGGGAGACCAGAAAATCTTAAAAAATACTTACTCAGAAGGGGGAGTCAATAGAATTTATTGCATAACTTTTCTTCTTCTAATTATTAATTTTTTAATATGGTGATTGAAACCTGCTTTGGCTGTTGAAATCACTTTTTATGTATACTATTACACAAATTACATCGTTATTTATTTTTTTATTATTTTATATTTCATATCATATAGTCCAATAAATATAGAGTCGTGGAATGAACAATTTTTTAAGCTTTTACAAAAGCTCATAGAATAATTGGAAATCCTTGCAATTCTTTGAAATTCTAACACTTCTTTTCAAAATGTTGCAAATCCCTCATTGTTTAAACCATGTGAAATCCCTTAAAAACTTTTGACACGCTTTTTGAGATTTTAGGACATTGGAGAAGACTCCAAGCGATTTCAGATGGTGTCCAAGATCACGATTTTCGAAATTTATCATTTTAATCTAGTTTCAATGTGTGTATGGTTGTTAATGTAAGTGTAAGTGCAAATATGATTAAAAGTCGAGTATGAGCCTGAGTGTGAGTCTGAATCTGAGGCTGAGTGTGACAAATTTTTAAGAGAAAGACATGCAACGGAAACTAATTGCAAAGAAACCAAAGCACCTATTGGACTGCTTTATTTAGCTGGATATTTGCGACCATCGCAGAAAATTTATCTGATATTTATTAGAATGATGGAACTGGAATAGTAATTCTTAAAGCTACAATGAGATTAAAAATATTAAGATTTCTCATAAAATATATGTGATTTGCTGATATTCCCAAGAGAGAGCCAGTTTGGATTTTGGAAGAAAACAATCTGTGTTTCTTGTGTAGCAAACAAATACATATGTGTAGCGTGAGCTGCTATTAGCACAATTTAAGTTCAGTAGCAACAATTTAAAAAAATCAAAAATATCTCCAGTATTTGTATCTTAATGCGAGAATGTTCATTTCAGTCAGTTTTAATTTTTGAAGACGACCTTAGATTCTTATGAACCAAAGTAATACAGATGTGTGCTGCTATTAGCACAATTTAGATTCTGTAGCAACAATTAAAAGAAAATCAAAAATATCTCCAGTATTTAGATCTTAACGCTAGAATGTTCATTCCAGTCAGTTTGTATTTTTGAAGAACACGACTGTAGTTCCTTATGTACCAAATAAATAAAAATGTATGCTGCTATCAGTACAATTTTGCTTCACTACCAAACATTTAAAAATTGATAAATACTTCAGTATTTGTATCTAAACTCGAGGATGTTCATTTAAGTCAGTATCAATTTGTTTTAAACACGATCTTTGTTCCTTATCTACCGAAGAAATACAGATCTATGCTACTATTAGCACAATTGAACTTCAGAAGCAGCACTTAACAAAAATCAGAAATACCTCTCGTGTTTGTATCTAAACGCTAGAATGCTTATCCCAGTCAGTTTAAATTTTTAAAGAAGACAACCTTTGTTGTCAATTTAACAATTTAACTTTAGTAGCAGCAGTTAACAAAAATCAGAAATACCTCTAGTATTTATATCTAAACGCGAGAAAGGTCATTCCAGTCAGTTTGAATTTCTGAAGAAGACGACCATAGTTCATTATCCACCTAAAAAATAAAAATGTATGCTATTATAAGCACAATTTTACTTCAGTAACAAAACATTTTAAAAATCAATAATACTTCAGAATTTCTATCTAAGCGCGATAACGTTTATTCCTGGCTGTTTGAATTTGTTAAGAACACGAGCTACGTTTCTTATGTACCAAGGAAATACAGATGTGTATTACTATTATCACGATTGTACTTCAGTAGCAAGACTTAAAAAAATTATAAACACCTCTAGTATTTGCGTTTGAACACGAGGGTGTTTATTCCAGTCAGTTTAAATTTTTTAAGAACACGACCTTAATTTTTTATGTACCAAAGAAAGACGGATCTATGCTACTTTGTCTGCAATGCTACATGATACAAAGATTAATAAAGATAAGAAAAGTAAACCTCTCATAATTTTATAATTCTACAAAATCAGGTGTTTAAGTTGCAGACAAGATGAAAGGAACATTATTCTGTTTCAAGGAAATGTAACAGGTGTTCACTGCAATTTTTTTTCTGTCTAGGAAATGGATGATATATGAACGCTTAAATAATTGTTGAAAACAATAGGCAAATCACAATCGTTTGACGCTTTCTTTAAAAAACAAGTCGTGCTAACTTTAATTTAAAAATTGTATTGCTCGGTCCAAAATGACAGAATTATCACATATTGTAAGGAGTGAAATATAGAAACTTGCAAGGAAATCAAGAGGAGAAAAAACATCAGGAAAGGATTCTAGATGTTATTATTGTAGCTAGAAAAAACAGAAAACAAAGAAACAATATTTAAAATGTAAAGTTTTTGTTTTTAATTGGCATATGGCTATCATTTTTAAGCGATGTTCTTTTTGCGAGAAATCAACAGATACTTTTAAAATTAATTTAAATCTTTAAAATTCGTGAGAATCTTTCTGAATATCGTGGATTTCTTAAGAAATTTTCAAAAAAATTAAAATTATTTGAAAGCCCTAAAAATCCTTTATAATATTCAGATATCCTTTGGAATTTCGTTAAATCTTCTAAAATCCTCTAAAATTCGTAGATATTCTTAGGAATTGTTTTAAATCTTTTGAAATCCTTTCGTATACTATGAAACTGTCACAATCCCCGTGAATCTCTTGGAATCCGTGAGAATTCCTAAATAGCCTTTGATACCTTTGCAAACCTTTTAAAATCCTTTAAAATCCCTCAAAGCCCTTCAAAATTCTTTGAGATTCCATCAAATCTGTTTAAATCCTTAAAGTCGCTTGATACATTCAAAACCTTATAAAAATATCTTAAAATATCTTAAAATTGAAGAAAATTCTTGAGATTCCGTAAAATATTTCAAACATTACCAGATTTCTCAAAATCTTTAAAATTTCTTTAAAATTATTTCAATTTTCCAAATCAGTGAAAATCTATCTAAATCTCTTGAAATCCCTTGAAATCTTTTGAAATTCATTAAAGATACTCGCAATCCTTTTGAATCTCTTATAATATTCAGATATTCTTTGAAATTCAATGCAATGTTTGACAGCCTCAAAAATCCGTGGATACACTTTTGAATCTTTTTGAATATCTTAAAATATATTGAGATCCTATCAAACCATTCGAAACCATGTAAGCGTATTAGAATCCGTTAAAATCCCTTAAAATCTTTAAAAATCTTTGGAAATCTTTGAAATCCCGGGAAACCTAAATGAATACCCTTTACAATTTTCGAAGATTCCGTAAAACTTTTCAAATCCATAAAATGGCTTGAAATATTTAAAATCCAATAAAATCCCTTTAAATATATAAAAATCGAAGAATATCCTTGAAATTTCGTAAAATATTTCAAAAAATTATGAGATCCCTTAAAATCTGTAATATCCATTTCAAATTATTCAAATTTTCGAAATTTATGGGAATATATCTGAATCTCTTGAAATCCCTTAAAATCTTTTAAAATCCATTAAACTTACTCGCAATCCCTTCAAATCTCGTATAATATTCAGATAGAATTTGTTATGAATAATTTTGAAATAGAATGAGTAAATTTTTCTTTAACCGCAATAAACATGATCTAAAATAAAAAAAATAATTAAAAATAGGCAAAGAAACTGGTTTTAGCGTTCCTTACAATAAAATGTAATGGCAAACAAGAAACAAATATTAAAGTAACCATAATAAATACAATTTGCACTTAATTTTGCCAGATGATGAGAATGTGTTCACTAAAGCCGAAAGAGCTTTAACAAAAGAGGATTATCAATTAATAAATTACAGTTGTCGATGCTTTGACCTTTAATTTTAAAAGTTCTTTGCACAAATATCGAAAAAAAGACCAATACCGAGCGCGAGGTAAATACATAATCGAACTCGAAGCGCGAGATAAATTCGTCATCGAACGCGAAGCGCGGGAACCAACAGTCGCGCCTTTGCTCCCATCTTTTTCCCATCAGTATATTTTTCTTTTTAAAATTTTTAACTAAAATTTGGAAGCGTTATGTATGGCTTAGTTATGTATAGCTTATATTCACTTTGTTTAAATATCATAAAATACAAAAATATAATATCATGGTAACAAATTTAAAAAATTATTTTTCACTAAAACCTTCTGTGTGGAAATTATTCTGATATCGTAAAATAACCAATGCTATGTTTTAAAAAGCTTTTTACTTCATTATTATTCAAAAAACAGTCAATAAAAGTAGGGGAATTTGCTCAATTAAAAGGGATTAAAATTTTTATACTTTTTGGTTGCCACTGGATGAATGAAATTAAATTTTACAAAAATTGAATTTTCGAACAAAAAATATTATTGTTCATTAAAAATTAATTTTTCATGAAACCGATGCATTTTTACCAACAAAAAGATTAAATTTCAAACAAATAAATTTTTTTACCAAAAAACGCGAATTTTCAACAAAGATGATCAATCATAAAAAAATGTATAACTTACATTTTCTGTTTAAAATTAATTTTGAACCAAAAAAAGAACTATTTTGCACTAAACATTTAAATTTTTAACCAGCTATAAGCCTTCAATAAAAAAAAATTTCACAATATAGAACGATTTTTAAACAAAAAGTTGCATTTTGTTTACAAAAATGAAATTTCTTCTGTAACAGATAAACTTTTAAATCAAGAGGATAAATTATCTAAAAATATAAAAATTTTCTGTTAAAAAAGAGTTTAGTCGAGTTTTCACGATCAAAATATAAATTTTTAAACAAGAAATAATTTTCTAACAAAATAATTGAATTTTCAATTTAAAAAAGCGAATTTTTATCCAAAAAGGGTCTTTTTTAACCAAATTGTTAAATTCTCGAACAAATAGTTGTTTCATTTTTATCAAAAAAAATATTAAATTTATCTTGAAGCAGCATAATTTTTTATTACAAAAAAGTAGAATTTCCATCCAAAAAAGATTCCTGTTAACTCAGTAACATCGAAAAGTGAATTTTTACAACAAAACAATAAGTTTCTATGAAAAAATTGAATTTTTATTCCATAAAGAGGAATTTTTCAACCAAAAATGATAGATTTTAAATGAAAAATAAATTTTCTAAGAAATAGATCAATTTTCAAGAAAATAGTATAATAGGTTAATTTCACACCAAATAGCTGCATTTTTATCCAAGCGATGTAATGTCTGCTAAAGAAAGTGAATTTTAAAACAAAAAAGACGACATTCCAAAACAAAAGTTGAATTTTCAACCGAAAAATGATATTTTTATTCAAGAAAAATCAAATTTGTCCTAAAACAGATAAATAAAATAATAAAACCGTGAAAAAAATAGTTTAATTTTCATCCAAAGAAGATTTCAGTTCACTTTCTAACACTAAAATAAGAATTGTAGACAACTTGCAACTAAAATGCATGTCTTTTTAAAAAAATGATTAAATTTTCATTCAGATAATAAAATTTTTAACTAAAAGGATAATCTCCAAAAGAAAGTTATTGCGAATTTTCAAAATTCTAATGTGAAAATATTTCATTTTTAAAGTTTTTAACTCATCTTGTTTTAGAAATTACTTTTCTTAATTATTTAGATTCGAGATTCTTCAATTCAAAATAAAATTGTTTAATTTTAAACGCTTTTAATTATAAATTATACACTTTCAACTCATTTATAATAGAATTGTCCATAAAAAAAAATTTTATCTGAAATTTTTCAATTGGGAACTCAAAAAACCCGAAGATCCCGAATAAAAAAATTGGAAGCTTTTTAATAATTATAAAAAATTTGACAAGAAATGATTTAGGTCTTATTTTCAAATAATAATATCAACTTTCGATGATTTCAAAATATAGAATAAAAGAATATGGAAGGCTTTACAATTTTTTTAATTTTTTAAGCTTTACCAATTTTTCTAGTGAACTAAATTTTGTCAGGGTGTCAAAATGAACAAATTTTAAATTCAAAGGCAATTTTTAAATAATTGTTTTGTAAGGAATTTCAAGAGTAAATTAAAAAAAGATCACAAAACATTTCGAATTATTTCCTAAAGTTTTTAAAAATTGTGTCGATGATTTTAAATCCAAATTTTTTAATTTTGTCATATTACATAATTTTAGAAAAAAAAGAGTAACTTTACAAGATATTCAGAATTTTTGCAACCATTAAAAAATAATTCATACTCGTAATCATTTTGTATAAACTTTGTTAAGTTTCACGGAAATGAAACACATTTTTTCAGGTACCTGAGAAAAATTAAAATGATGTTTTATTTCAAACGATCTCTTTCACTTTCTTAAAATATTTTAGAATATTTCAAAACAAAATGTTTCAATTTGGTAAAATCACAAAATGAAGACAAATAAAAAATTCGAGTAAATTCAAAAAATAATAATTGAAGAGATTCAAAATGAATTTGAAATAACTTTCAGACATGCAGATTTTTAAAGATTTCAAAACTAAACTATAGAAGCTTTAAAATAATTTGGAAAGTTTTCAAGAGAATAAACAACTTTTCTTAAAATTTCTAAAAAATGTTTTCAGGAATTTAAGAAATGTCAAATAAGTTGGAAATATTTGCAAACTGGGAAACATTTTCTAAAATTTATTAATTATTTCTTGATTCCTTCCCAACTTCTAAAAGTCCTGAACATCTTTCAAAAAAACCAGAATTTTTGTCATAATATTTTGTAAAATCCTATAGAAAATTTTTTTTCAAATCTTCTATATCATTCTGAAGCTTTCAAAAATCTTTTTTAAATTTTCTCAAGTGTCTTATGAAAATTATATTTATTTAAATTTAAACACAAACTGATAATACTTATTTTCTTGTTTTCAATTCTCCGAATTCAATTTCAACATGGATTTATTATAACACTTCGAAAAATAATTTGCTATTCATTTTTGTGTTGCTAAAGATGAAAAATATTTGTTAATGGTCTTCAGAGTGACTATACAAATGTTAAAATATTTTATCTCTGTTACAAAGTCTATTTGATTTTTAAAAAATTGCATTTAAGAGTTGGTTAGTTTTTTCTAATAGAAAAGCATATTTTATGATTTATATTCCTGAAATTTAAAATTTCCGAAAATAATTAATATATTATTAATCAATAAATAATTCAATTGTTTGCCTGATATTTATAATTTCATAAGTAGCTCATAAATTTATAATCAATTAAGTATGTTCAGTAGTTATGAATTTCGGGAATTAAAACATTTGTGGAAATTTAATAACTCGTTTATTTTATAAGTTGGTTTCGAATTCGCTGAATTTTAGTGTCGGTATTTTTAAATTCGGGATTTTATTTTTTGTTGATTAAAAATCTTCTCGCTATTTGAAATAATAATAAGTAGGTAAATATTATGAAAAATTCGAGTCCTTTTAAAAGATTAGGGCTTTAAGAAGTTGGAAAGGGATCAAGAAATATTTAATCAACTCTTAAAAAAGTTGTCTAGTTTTCAAATATTTTTAACCTATTTAAAACGCTTAAAATTCCTGAAAATATTCTTAACTGACTCGAGTTTTTCTCAAAATTTAAAAATATTATTTAAATTTTTTTAAAATTAGTTTGATAAATCTTCTTTATAAATCTTGATAAATAAAATTTAATACGAAATTTGTTATCCTTTTAAAAACTTTCCAAATTATTTTAAAGCTCCTAAATTTTGATTGTGAAATCTTAGAAAAGTAATAAAATTTTTCCTGCATTTTTTAATTATTCAACAAAAATTTTAAAAATTGCCTTAAAATCTTTCAGTTTCCTCTTAGGCAATTTTTGAAATCTATTAAATAATCTCTGGAAATTAATTTTTCAAAGTAAAAAATTATTTCAATTTTTCCTAGGAATATGAAAAACGCCTTTTATTTTCGTAGAACTTTACAACATTCTTTAAAAATCTTTATAAGTATTATTTATTTTTTAATCGTTTTAAAACTTTTGAATATCTCCTGAACTTATCCAAATTTTTTCCTAAATTATGTAATACGGCAAAATTTCCAAATTTGTCTTTAAAATCTGGTACGTACTTTTTAAAAAATCTAGGAAATAATTCAAAATCTTTAGTGATAATTTAAAAATATTATCTTCAAATTCTTTACAAAACAATGATTAAAAAATTTCCCATGAATTCTCAGAACTTTGTTTTAATTCTCTTAAAACCTTAATAAAATTAGGTTTACCTAAAAAAATTGTCTCAAAGTCTTACATATTAATTTACCCCACATTTTGAAATCTTTAAAAATAAATAAAAATAAAACAAATAAATAATAAATAAAATAACTTATAAAATAAAGAATAATAATTATATTCAGCGCGAAATTTAAAAGTGTTAATGAGTTTTTCACCTACAAAAACAGTGTGAGGGTCTAAAATTTCAGGAATCATCGTGACGTAATTAATAGACGTTCCCGAAAAATACCAACAAAACATTTTATGAAGGAATTAAAAAAAGGATTTTTCAAAATCCCTGAAAAATCTTTTAATTTCTCTTGTTTTCTTTCTTCAATGTCCCTTGAGACATTTAAAGTATAAAGGATAAAAAACAATTATTTATAATTTTATAATGTATCAAAATCATAAAAGCATGTTTCTCAAAAAATAAAACTTGAAAGATAGCAGGAAGGTTTTTTTATAGAAATTTTACCAGGAAATAATTTTCCTCACTTTACTTTTCTTCATATGAAGCTTTGTTTTTGAAAAAAAACTGAACAATTCAATTCTTTTAAATTCAAACCGGATCGTTGCGAAAGAAGCTGGGACCATAATTTTTTTTCGAAATATATTCTTGGGATATTCCAGAATTGAAATTAAAAAAATATATATTCTTGGTGTTCGCACTTTTCAGATGAAGTCATTTCAACCGAACCGTGAGAGTCCTTGGCAATAAACTTCGATCAAATTTATAAAAGTTACTATAATTATGCTGAAACTCATTATAAGTTGTGATTCGAAAGTTTTAAAAAGCCTTACGAAACCCGCGACAAGAACCTTCTTAATAAAATGTCGATAATACGATTAAAATGAATATTTACGAGGTTACTTGGCGAAAAATGTTGCTGCATTTCAAGCAAGAAAAAAGTCGGTTTGTCATCACCTTGAAATAAATTTCTTAAAAAATATTGTTTACAGAATAAACAGATAAAGTTTCTTCCATTTTAAAAAATTTTCTTTCAATCTAAGAAATTTTTCCATTGCTCAAAGGGGGGGGGGGTCGAGACATTTTGTTACGATTTGTTACTCATGTACGTAATTTTTGAAAACTCACAAAAACTTTCTCCTGAATCTTTCAAGTTTTTAAATTTTACTATTTAATTAAAAATTAAATTAGTTTTTAAAAAGATTATTTTTTGGCTGCAAGATTAACTGTTTTATTCAGAATTCGTTGTTTTGGGTTAAAAATTCAACTTTTTTTCAACAATTCTTTCCTAGAAAATTTATTTGATGTTTAAAATTCGTATTTTTGTATTGAAGCGTCAATTTCAACCTGTTTGTATAAAAACTCAATTTAAAAAAAAAATTTCTTCTTCATTTAAAAATTTACTTGTTTTAGTAGAATTTTCATCTTTTTTGGATTAAAATGCAAGTTTGGTTGAAAATTCAACAATTTTGTTGAAAATTCATACTTTTTGGTTAAAATTACTGCTATTTTGTTGAAAATTGAACTATTTTAAAAAAATGTACTTTTTGTCGAAATTTAACATTTAAGTGTTCAAAAGAGAACTGTAATCTTTTCTGGATGAAAATTCAACTATTTTGTTGAAAAGTTTTTTGAATAGAAAATTCATCTGTTTTAGAAGAAATTTTATCTTTCTTGGATGAAGATGAAACTGTTTGGTTGAAAATCAAAATATTTCGTGAAATAGTGATGGTTTTCGGTAGAAAATTCTAATTTTTTGTTAAAATTTTTAATATTTCGTAGACAATTAACTTTTTGTTGGAAATTTATATTTTGATGTTGAAAAATGGACTGAAATCTTTTCTGGATGAAAGTTGACCTTTTAAAAAAATTGGTAGCTTTTTATTAAAAATTCATCTGCTTTAGTACAAATTTCATCTTTATTGAAAAAAATTCAACTATTTGGTAGAGAATTTATCTTTTTTTTTAATTCAGCCTTTTTCGTAAAAAAAATTCGTCTTTTTGCAATAAAAATTTGTTTGTTTTTTTTTAGAAACTTATATTTTGATTTAAAAAAATCATATTTTGATCTTTAAAAGTTGACTGGAATTTTTTTAAAATTAAAATTCAACTACTTGAAAAAATTTAAATAAAAATTGACCTGCTTTAAAAGAAATTTCATCTTTTATGGATATAAATGCAACTATTTGAAAGAGAATCTTACAATTTTGTTAAAACGTGAAACTTTTCTGTTAAAAATTCCTCTTTTTGGATTGAAAATTCATCTTCTTCGTCGAAATTTTTTTTTCAGTAGAAATTTCATTTTTTAACATTAAAATCCACTTTGTTAGTTAAAAATTTTTCTTCTTTGCTTGAGTATTCAGCTATTTTGTTTGAATGATTTGGTTGAATCAATTGGTCAATTTGTTGATTTGTTGCTTGAAAATTCAATTTTATTTTACAGAAAATTTGTTCTTCGGCTTGAAGTTCAAAAAATTCGATAAACTGGTATTTCTACCTTTAATAAAAAATCTTTATTTCTTCAAAATTCGTCTTTTAGGTTTAATCTTTTTTTTATATAAATTTCACATTTTTTATTTAAATATAAACTATGATAATTTTTTGTTGGGAGTTTATCTTTGTAAGTTGAAACTTCAACTATGATGTAAAAAATATAATTATTTTGTTCAAAATCTATTTTTTATAGTAGAAAAGAGACTTTTTCGTTAAACATAAATTAATAAATTAACAAATTTTCAATTAGTATTTGAATTATGTTTTATTCCGTTTATACAAAATCCCAAGTTAAAAGTATTACAAAATTAAAATACTATTATTTGAATGTTAATGATCAAGGTAAATTTAAAAATAGGCAATGAAAAATTAGGGAGTGAGGGGGGGGGGGTCTAAAAGGGGGCCTATAATCTATTACGCAATCTAAGTATGGTCTTTAGAGTCAAACAAAAGATTCTTTAATTTGACGAAAGTTTTTAGCAACTTTTTAATTTAAATTAAAAAAATCGTTTGTTGTTGCAATGAAAATTATTTTTTTATTGCATGAATACTTCGCTTTGTTCATTAACAAATTGAAAAACATAATCAAACTAAACATACAAAGCTTTTTATTTTAATTAAATTAAAATAACAATATTTTTTTGCATAGAAATCATATTTTTGAGTAAAATAATCTATCCAATTCCTTTGAATGTTACATGGTAATACATGATATGATACTGTTTCATATAATTAATCATGTTTAAAATTGTTCATAATTTAAATTTAAAATATTTTTTACGTTTCCGATTTCAAATTTCAATATATTCTAGGCTTTAAAATTCCAGAGCTCAATCTGGTTCAAACCCATTGGAATTGGTTATTACTTTATAAAAACAATTTTTTAATTAGGAGTTTTTTTTCTTTTTTTATTAAGAAAAGCTTTGGTTCTTTTCTTCAAATACCTTCAGGTAGAAAAATAATAATTTTTTTTTTAAAGTAAGTATTCCGTAGATTTGGAACGGATACTATCTTTCATCGACCATTTATGACTCTTTTAGTATCAATTTAGCATCATTAATGATTCAACATTTTTAAATTGAGAATTTCACTATTAAGTCTATAAAAATTGAAAAATTTCCTGTCTTAATAGTCAGCCTTAATTAATTAGTTTAGATTTTAATATTAAAAATTGTATGGTTTGAAATTTAAACAAAAAACGTGTCCTGGCTTTTTAAATTCAATTTAGAGGATTTGCAATTACAAATTTTTTAATTGAATTCCTCCAGAATACATTTTAAAAAAATACAATATTTAAGAAAATAATTCTTCATATTTAAACCTTGAAAAAAAGCAGATTTTTGTATTATTTCAGGCATTCTTTAATATTTTGTATTTTAAAATATTCCAAAATATTCTAAATCTCAAACCTAACTTAGAAAAATACAATTTCGAATTGAAAGGCATAAATTAGTTAAAAGTATGCAATTTAAAAAAAAATTGAATCAAATAGCCAACATTCAGTTGAAAATTTTAAAAAATTATTGATTTGAAATTAAAAAATATTTGCTTGCAAAATTTCAAGAAAGAGTAGCAATTAACAATGAAGTATTAAAAATTACATGCATTGAAAATTAAAAATTAAAAGTTGTGTTGTTTGAAATCAAAATAAATCAAAATTGAAACCTCAATCATTGAATAATTTCTTTCTTAATTTTTATGTTTGAACGCTGAATTTTTAATTATTTTCATTATAAGTTTTAATTTTTCAGTTCAAATTCTGTAAATGATTGAAGAAAGTATAATTATTTTTAAAATTTGACCTTAAACGAAATTAAATTCACTTAAAGTAATTGAAATTTTAAAGCGTTTCAGTTATAAGAAAATTGTAATGTGACAATTAACGTTAATTAGATTTTTTCCACTTTCGAATAAAGTTCAGATTTGTTTAATTTTTTTAGTTCCGTTGAAGAAATTTTCTGTTGTTACTTCACCTTTCATGGTTTTTTTAGAATACTTCAATTGGACAGGCTCTTTTGAATTGTAGATTGTCAGATTTTCAACATTTTGATTTGAAATTATTCAATTTTGAACATTTTGAAACTATTTTCGAAAATTTAATCTGAAATCATAAAATTTCAAAATTCTTTAAAAAAAACATTGTTTAATTTTGATGGTTGTTAAATACTACTTCTAGTATTATTATTTTTAATAGAAAATATAATTGCTTTCTGTAAAATTTGTCTGTCTGGCAAACAAATTCCAGCAATTTGGTAAAAAAAATCATCTATTCTGTGGCGAATTTAAGTATTTTATCAGTCATCGTTTTCGGTCAAAGATGCAACTGTTTTTTTTCAATTGATCCTTCTGGATTTGAAAATTTATGTTTTATGGTAATTACAAAATCTTTCTCGATTAAAAATTCAGCTTTCTTCTCTGATAGTGATCTTTTCGGGTTGAAAATTAAACTGTCTTCTATAAAATTCATCTTTTTGATTTAAAAATTCAGCTTTTTGTTAAAAAATCAACTATTTTGTTGAAAACGTAACTATTATAATAATCATCTTTTTGGTAAAAAATGGAATTGTTTTGTTAAAAATTCGTCCATTAGGATTGAAAATTTCTTTTGTGGTCAAAAATCTTTCTAGGTTGGAAATTTATCTTTTTTGGCTGAAAATTAACTTTTTTCGAAAATTTAACTTTTCGGAGCTTAAAATTTAACTGTGTTCAAAAAAATTCGTCTTTTTGTTTAAAAAATTTAACTATTTCATTGAAAGTGCGACTAGTTGATTTTTTTGTTTCGGCAATGTTGGTCTTTAATGTATCGACAGGGACTTAAATTTTAATTGTAGGGTTAGAAGCCCTGATATTTTTGGTTAGATGAACGTTCTTCCGTTGTTATACTTTTTTCCAAAAAGGGAAATTGAGGTAAGCTCGTAACTCCTAACTCCTATCTCGTAACGTCTTATTCCTAACTTCTTACTTTATCTCCTAACTCGTAACTTCTAATTTTTAACTTCTTATTCAAAACTCCTAACATCTAACTTCTAACTCCTAACTTCTTTCTCCTAACTCGTAACTTCTTATTCCCAATTCCTAGCACCTAATTTCTAATTCCTAAATCGTAACTTCTTATTCCTAACACCAAACTCCTAACATCTAACTTCTAACTCCTAACTCGTAACTTTTAATTCCTAACTTTTTATTCCTAACTCTTAACTTGTAAATCACAAAATTGTGAATTTAGGGACACGAAAGCAGCGGGAGTTAGGGGTAAGAAGTGATAGAGGAAGTGAGGGGTAATGTCGGACGGTTGAAGAGTGGAAGAGGAAGTAGGAAAGGGTAGTAAAAAAAATAAAATGTAAGCGATGTCGAAAAGGGAAAGTATGGGAGGGGGAGATTTGAACGTCTTATTTACGTCTTAATTTTTTCCTAGAAGCAAGACGTCCTCTTTTATTTATTATTTTTATCAGAGAAATGCCAAGTGTTACAAAATCTTCGTAACCTTCCTCTAATGTGACACTCTTTGACTTTAGG
>NC_046659.1:140302938-140319115 GCF_010883055.1 Belonocnema kinseyi | reverse complement strand
TTAAGAACTTTATCCAACATTTAACACCATCGTCAGTAACGCGAAATGAAATCCTTATTACTTTCTCGTGAGTTAAGCAAACTCTTCTCATTCATTCTGTCATTGTACCTCTTGGATTAAAAGTCGGTGTCGACGTCTCTCAACCATTTCTTCAGCAGTTCAGCTCTCGTCTTCTACTTTTCAAACATCTGCAGTTCATTTACACTACTTGGAAATAAAAAAAAGAATACTTTGGATTTCAACGGGTCGTTTGAAAACGTTTATACTTGGACTATTTTTTCTTTAAAAAAAGGAAAATGGATCCAGCTTGTTACGCTTTGGAAGACTGGATTATTCACTATCGACTGAGAAAAGAATATAAGAGAGGAATTTCCGCTCTTTAAAATTCATGTACAGGATCCTCGGAGGATCCTGGAAATATTTCTAGACATGATCCTGGATGTGATTCTGCAAAGGTAATCTTGACGGTTTCTGTATAGGATCTTGGCGAAGGAAACTGTATATAACCAATAGAACCTGCACCGACTAAGGAACATTTGAATGATTGAGTACAGGCTCCTTTGCAAAATAATTTGAGATGCGTATGCCTCTACAGAAACGTGTATAAAGTCCTTTTCAAAAAATTCATGAAAACTCATGTCTCATACAGTCATGAAGTTGCTTTCCTTTTATTTTATAAGAAACAAGGCAAGTTTCTGTACCTAAACCCGCGTCTTAAATTACTCTATTAAGGAACCTGTGCAGGATCATTCAAAGGTTCTCTTGCATACAGGTTCCTTTGACAAATTCATGTACAGGATCCATGAAAATTACCTGTACAGGATTCGTGTGCAGGTTTGTGTCCAGGTATATGTCCAGGAACCTCAGAGGTTCCTGTACAGAAATTGGGCGAAGGAATTTGTACATGAACAATGGAGCCTGCACTGACAAAGGAAACTTTGAAAGATCGAGTATAGGTTTATGTACAGGTTCCTTTGCGAAATAATTCGAAGCGCGTGTGCATCTAGAGAAACAGGTGTGGAGTCGTTTCCAGAAAACCGCTGTGAAAACTCATGTAGCTTTCAGCTTATAAAGTTGCTTTCCTTTTATTTTTAGGTACTAGAACGAGATCCTTTACCTAAATCCGCGTTTTAAATTACTCTATTAAGGAACCTGTACAGGATCATTTAAAGATTACCTTGCATACAAGTTCCTGTTCAGGAACATGTTCACTTCTATTCGCAAATTCCTGTGAAGGAACCGACAAGATTACCTGTACAGGTTTCGTGCGCAGGTTTGTGTCCCTGAATATGTTCCGGTCTCTCCGAGGTTCCTGTACAGGAATTAGGCGAAGGAAACTGTACATGAACAATGGAACCTGCACCAAAAAAGGAACCTGTGCCTGAACCTGCATCTTAAATTACTCTATTAAGGAACCTGTACAGGATCATTCAAAGGTTACCTTGCTTACAGGTTCCTTTAAAGAATCCTGTACATTTTCTGTTGCTAAATTTTCGTGCATGAAACGTGAAGAATAGCTGTGTAGGTGTCGTGTGCAAGTTCGTATCCAGAAACATATCCAGGATCCTTCGAGGTTCCTGTACAAGAATTTTTAGCTGCGTGATATCAGCAAATTCTTGATTACCCATGTTTTCTCATGACTGAAAATGAAAATTAAAAAATTATCTAATAAATTATTGAAAAAATCTGTGTTTTATATTTTTAATACCACATTATTGCATTTTAAATCTGTAACTTTTACAACAATTTACGTTTCTCAGGTTTTTTAGCGCTTTTTTTATCGAAATAGGATATTTTTAAATTATTATATTTATTTATTCTATTCCATTCTATCTATTCTATTCTATTTTATTTTATTCTATTCTGTTCTATTCTGTTCTATTCTGTTCTTTTCTGTTATGTTCTATTCTATTCTATTCCATTCTATTTTATTCTATTCTATTCCTTTCTATTCCATTCTATTCTATTCTATGCTTTTCCATTCTATTCTGTTTCATTCTGTTCCATTCTGTTCCATTCTATTCTATTCTTTTCTATTCTATTATATTCTATTCTGTTCCATTCCATTCTATTCCTTTCTATTTAATTCTATTCCATTGTATTCCATTCTATTCCATTCTATTTCAATCTATTACATTCTATTTCATTATATTTCATTCTATTTCATTCTATTCCATTCAAATCCATTCTATTCCATTATATTTCATTCTATTCCATTCTATTCCATTTTATTCTATTATATTTTATTCTATTCGATTCTATTATATTTTATTCTATTCCATTCCATTCTATTCTATTCTATTCTACTCTATTATATTCTATTCTATTACGTTATATTCTGTTATATTCTGTTCTATTCTATTCTATTCAATTCCATTCTATTCGATTCTATTCTATTCTATTCCATTCTATTCCTTTTTATTTTATTCTATTCCATTCTCCTCCATTTTATTCTATCATATTTTATTCTATTCCACTCTATTCCATTCCATTCTATTCTAGTCCATTCTATTCTATTCTAATCTATTCTATTCTTTTCTATTCTATTCTATTCTTTTCTTTTCTATTTTATTCTATTCTATTCTGTTCTATTCTATTCTCTTCTACTCTATTCTGTTCTATTCTTTTCTCTTCTATTCTATTCGATTCTATTCTATTCTATTCCATTCTATTCCATTTTATTCCATTCCATTCCATTCTATTCTATTCTAATCTATTCTATTCTATTCTATTCTTTTCTATTTTATTCTATTCTATTCTGTTCTATTCTATTCTATTTTATTCTATTCTACTCTATTCTGTTCTATTCTTTTCTATTTTATTCTATTCTATTATGTTCTATTCTATTCTATTTTATTCTATTCTACTCTATTCTGTTCTATTCTGTTCTATTTTATTCTATTGAGAATTCAATTATTTTGTGGCAAAATTGTCTTTTTGCACGAATTAAACTGCATCTGATACAAAGTTAAAATATTTTAAAAACCTTTTCGAATTTTCCTTAAAACCTAAGCAGAGTTATATTCACATAATACTGAATGCAATTAAAAACATAAACTTTAAAGATAAATAATGATTGCTTAGTTCCAATTAAATTGTATTAATTTTCTTAATTAATTTTAATTACTATTAATTATAGTATTTTTTATGCTAGTTTCTGTTTCAAAAATGAAAGTCCATTATGCCTGTTGCCCTTTTAGGAATTAGATTATCCAATGCCAAACGAAAGAAGCATATACGTAGTATATGTTACATATTATTATATATGATATATTATTATCATTATTAAATTATATATTATTATGTATATTATTATGATATTAATTCACAATAACTTTTTCCAAAAATTATATTCAAGATATTATTTATAAAAAAAATTGGAATTTATTATCTCATTCCTTATTTGGAAAAATGCACATTATCCACTGTGTACCACTCTCCCCTACGTTTCTTCTGTCTTTGTGGAATTCCTAGTTTACTCATAACATCCTCATGCACAATTGCATCCAGGAGCAAAGGACAATTATTAATCATCTCTGTACATAACTATATTAATCCCTCGATATCCGTAAAGCTTATATTGCGGCCGGATCGGAACTCCTCGTCTTCTAAATGATTCATCGCACTTCCGTTAACTGCAGCAGCGAACTTGTAAACACCGGGGATAGAAATAGAATCAACATATTTATAGCTCAAAGTGCATCTGGTTGAGGATGCCTCGCAGGCAAGTGTCTAGATAAACCAAAAACCCTAAGATAATAGATAAAAACTTTTCAGAAAGTAGAACATTTTTTTACTCAAATTTAAAAACGAAACCAAGTGTCTGATTTGATTCAAAACATGAAGAAATGAGGGTTATACTCGGTAAGAGTAGCCTGAAGAAACAAAAGTCTCAAATTCTTTTGTGGTGCCTCCCATTTTTTTATGTTTCTCAAAATATTGAATGTTTTGCTATAATATTAACCCAGCAGTTTCCCATAAGAATAACATGGGGAAAAACATGTATGTTTAATTTCCTTCAAAAAAGTAAGAATGTATAATGAAGTATGTGCAATATGTTTAAGATCTCATGAAATCTCTTCAAGGAATATGAATCCATTATTAATTTTTATTTCAACACCTCTGAGCCCTTTCATGGTGTTCTGAAAACTACACTATGTAAGTTAAAGAACAGTTTTTCGGACTATTTTTCTTCATCATTACTTTTTTCACATTTTTAAAACTTCGTAACCCTGGAGAAAGTAGAGGAAGTGATGAAAAAGAAGGAGGGGGACGTGAGGGTAATTTAAGGGAGGAAAGAGGGGGAAATTAATTGTAAATTACAAGTAAATAAGAAGAGCTAATGTAGTGAGGGTAGGGGAAATTAGAGCAGTAGGAGAAATGAGGAAGAGTAGGGGAAAAGTAGGCGAATAATAATAATATAATTTCTTTTTTCATTTTTTGCAGTACACATGTTATTGAAGAAACAAATTTTTTATTTGGCATTCGGAACAAGTTTTAAAAAAACTATTTTTGAAATCGGTTATTATCTTCGGTTTGGGGTTTTTATTTTAAACTGGAAAATTCCTATTAGTTTACAAATTAGCGTAAATTTGCTTTATTTTGTATTTATTAAGAGATTAATTAAGTCGCTTAAATCTCCCCTTTCTGTACCTTCTCTCCACTATCCTCTCTCCTTTCAACTGCTTGCCCTCCCCTCCCTTATTCACGGTTCAACCATGATATCAATCCTCTTGCTTCCCCTGCTTCCCCTTCCTCTGATTTCTCCCTCCTCTGATTTCTCCCTCTTCTGATTGCTCCCTCGTCTGACTTCTTCTTCCTTTGATTTCTTCCTTATCTAATTTCCCCTTCTTCTTATTCTCCCACCTCTAATTTCCCCCTTTTTACATTCTCTCATTCTTCTCATCTGTTACTACCTTCCTCAATTCTTATAATTCATCCTCCTCCAATCCTTCATTCCTAACCACGCTAACTTCCCCTACTTCACCTGCCACTTGCTCTAACTTCACCTACCTTCATCCTCTCACTTCAATCAATTCTCATACTTTCCTTTCCTACTTCCCCCCACTTCCTTACTTAAGAATGAAGGCATAAATTTTGGATTTGGAATAAAGTAAGCGCCACCGTTGCACTTTTGATAAAAAATACCAATTTATAATGAAGAATAGTTATAAATGTAGAAACCCCACCATAAGATAGCCAGGATTCATTCAAACTTTTACATTTTATTATTTAAAGCCAAAATCAATGAATTTAAATATAATTTTTTTTCATTCAAAAATACCAGTTTCACATAAAGGGCTTAACTAAAATTGTTGATTCAGAATATTGTTTAAAACTTAATAATTTTTTTATTAAATTAATCAATAATTTCTTACGAAAAACGCTTAAACAATTTAATGTTTTTAAAGAATATAAGTCTTTTTTGAATTTAAACGAATTTTTTATATACCAATTCAAAATGACCAACATGAAAATATCCTATTGTAATTTTTTTTAAATCCTTTTTTAAAAAAATCTTCTAAAAACGAAACCAAATTTTGAGGACAAAAGTAAAAAAGAAGAAAGAAGTAAAAAAAGAGAACTAAGGGGATTGGGTTGGCGGCCTTCTTTTTTTCTTTCCTCTTTTTTATTTTTGGCAAACAAATTTTTGTTCTTTTTTAGAAATTTTTTTTTTTAAAGAGGATCTTTTTTCAAATTACAATAGGAACATTTTACGTTGGTTGTCCAAACTTGGTCGTTGAATTCTGGATTTTATTTGCAAGAATTGTATAAATAAACTTAATTATTGGACATTAAATAGGATTTTAAATTTCATCTTATTGTAATTTAAATTTCTGAAACTTTTCATTTATGATTGTTAAAGTATATGAATCTTTGTTCAAATCTTTTTTTTATAATTTATATCTTTTTCAATTTATTAAAATATTTTAATACTAATGTTTCGTGTAACACGCCAGCTTCAACTAAATTTTTTCAAACAGAATAAATATTTAAATTTTTTCTTTAAAATGAAAGCTTTCCACTGAAAAACGTTATTATAACCCAAAAATGTTTAGAAAATCCAAATCTTGTTCAAACTATAACTTTACTCAATATGTCAAGCAAAATTTTTTGAAAGATGATAATTTTTAGAAAAATATTAAAATAATACAAGAGGATAGGGATTTTAGGTATCCTATCATGATAATCCGCGATTTTGAAGTTTAAGAAATTTAAACATTTTATATGGATTTAAAAATTATTGTAAACTTTATATGTGTTAAAGTTATGGTAAAGAATAATATAAAAACAATGTTTCAAGGAAATAACTTTTTATCAAGTTAGAATTTTTTAAACAAAAAACAAACACATTTTTTTGGTATTTGGTAACTGTCATAATTATTTACCATTTTTTTTAACAATGTTTATTAGATAACTTTAGTACGAACCGAAGAAAGAGACCACTGTTTCTGAAATTTAATAATTTTTTTATCTTAATTCTTAGACCGTTTTAAGATAGAAAAAAAATTAGCATAATACTATAAATGTTTAAAGACTTCTGTAAATGAAACAAAAAATATTGCAAAAGATTTAAAAATGTTTTTAAAATACTTCTGCTACTAACTAAATTCTGAAAAATATAATAATTTTCTTGATATTTAAAAATATATATAACATGATCCGAATGGTTTTTTCTGAAATACTATTTTATATTATTATTTTTTATCAAAAACTGTTCACAAAAAAAAATGGAAATAAATTTTTTACATTAAGAAAAATTTGTACCGAGGATTTGTTCAAATATGTGAATCTTTATTGAAAAATATATTTAATTATAAATTTTTGACAGATTCTAAATCTTCTTTAAATTAAAATGAGTTTTTTCAGATACTAATCTCTTGTGTAAAACGCTAACGGACCCTGAAATTGTTCAAAATTTATGAACCTCAAAAAACTAATGATTTTTGTATTAAAAAAACTGTAAACGTTTAAAAATTCTGAAAAACTAAAAAAAGGAAATTTATTAATAAAAATGTTGTTATTCAAATTCTAATAAATTGTGATTAAAAATACCACTTTCCGATGTAAGCCGCTAACATAACCTAAAATTGTTGAAAATGGATAATCTTAATGTTGTTTGGTTGAAAATACTTATTTAAAGACTATATCTAGATGTAGAATTTCATTGCGTTTTTTTTCCTCTAGGAAAAAAGTTTTAGCTGCTTTAGTTTTCGAATTAAAGCTAAAAACTGCCTTTTTTGTCAAAATTAATTTTAAATCATTTTTCACTTCAACTCGGACTCAGTCAGTTTTGAGAAATTTAAAATGAAATTTTTAGGGAATGTCGTTCGAAATGTCCTTCGACTGATAGAGGAAAAGTAATTCCAAAATTTATTTAATAAAAAAATTAGTCTCAATTTTTTTCTGATGCGTGGCGCATATCGGACTTCTCTAACTTTCAGAGTTTCGTTTATCGAGAGAATTTTGAGCAACAAAAAACTTCCATCAAGAAATTTGTTAGCAACAATACAAGGAAATTTTCTGGAAAATGCTAGCCAGATAGAATTGATATTCGAGAAATTATTACCGTATGAATTCGATAGCGGCCAGGCGATCCACGAGCGGGCTGTTGCGAGAGTTTCAGATCCGATTCATAATACAGTTTGCCGGCATCAAAATAAAAACTAATCAAGTAATCAGGTCAGAATCAATAATCAGTAATCAGAATCAACGGATTCTTAATTCCGCGAATTTTTAAATGTTTAAAATTCGTGGAATTGAAAAAAGTGTAAGATCGGGAAAGTACATTTGTTTTTCATTCCTGTTGCAATTGAGCGTTTGTATTTCTTGGAATAGTATTAATATTTCTTGACATAATATTAAATAAATACATTTTTTATATTAAAAACTATTATTTAATAATGCATAATACTTGAATACTTGGTTACTTGATTATTTTTTATTTTTGGCGCCGGAAAACTGTACTATAAATCGGATCTGAAACTCTCGCTACAACCCGCGCACGAGTCGCCTAGCCGCTATCGACTTGAGACGTTATTAATTTCTTGAATAACAATTCGATTGGGCTAAGATTTTTCAGAAAACTTCTTTGTACTGTCGTTAACAACTTTTTCCATGGAAGTTTTTTGTAGCTCAAGATTTGCTCGACGAACGAAACGCTGGTAGTTCAAAAAGTCCGATAAGCGCCATGCGTCAGAAAAAAATTAACAACAATTTTTTTTTAATGAATGTTTGAATTTCTTTCGCTGCATCGTTCAAAGGACATTTCAAACTACATTCCCTGAAAATTTTATTGAAAAATCCGAAAAACTGACTAACTGAGCACGAGTTAAAGTTAAAATCTAATTAAAATTGATTTTTTCTAGTGAAGTCAGTTTTTTGCTTTAATTTGAAAACTAAAAAAGCTACAACTTTTTGCCTACAAGAAAAAAGATGCGCCATGAAATTCTACATCTAAATATAGCCTTTAAAAATTGAAATTCTAAATTATTTTCCAATGCTTCCAGGGGCCTTCCCACTCCCGGCGAAATAACTTTATGTGCCCTTTTTTGGTTGTGGCAGTTCAATTGTCTTTTACAACCAAAATTTACGACTGTGTTCCCAGGTTTGCTGTCGATTTTTTCTAATAAAATGAATTATTTGTCTATTTAATTTTCAAGAATTCCATTTTATGATCTAAAACAACTTCAAGGACCAAACACCCAATAAATTTTCGAACATAAATGATTGCGTGAGTTTTTAAAAATATCGTTAGACCATTCTTTTCAGAAGGAATGTTAATGATAAAAAGGTTCACAATAAATTAAGCAAAAAATTTTTTAGTATTTCTGGGTGGTTCCGTGAAACTGAAATGAAGGAAGCAAGTGTGAATTCTGGTTTCTAATTATAAATCCAATTAAAATAAATTTGGATTAACTGTAGTTTACGGAAGCTGAGAAAGCTGCTCGTCAAGAGTCAAGAGCACCTCTATTTCCAGACAGCTTTCCTCGGGTACAAATTAGTGTCGAGTGATTGACAGCTTCCACGTTGGTTCGACGATCTCTCTCCATTCTGACCTTCCTGTCTCCCTCCTAATTTTGTATCTCAACAAAAGTTGTCAACTGACAACCCGGAAGGGCAGTTATCTAAAACTACTTGTTAAATCCCGAAGTAACAAGACAAGTGTTATGTTGTTTTATTAACCTGTCGTCGATCAGTTAATTTACAGCACTTCCGAGAACTGCCATTCATTATAACGAAACGATTATTGATGCATAAGAAATCATAAATGAAGATAATAATTAGCATATCAGAAATAACAAACCATCATTTACTAAGTCTTTAATCATTTTCTGGATTGATTGATATATGCAGTGAGCTCTTATTTATTTCAAGACGCACCTAATTCAAGGCTTACCTATTTCAAGTCCATCATACCGCACAGTTGGGCAAAAAAACGACCGTCGACAAATTGATTTTCGGAAGATAATTATTATCCAATTTTAATTTTTTTTTAATGGAAGCTAATTAGATTTCGCTTGGAACCATCATAACCGATTTTTAAATGTTTGTTTATTTAAGAACGAAAATAAAAAAAGTTGACTTTTGAGGTAAACCTGCTTTTTAAAAATGTTTTGATTAAATCAAAAATGCCGAGAAAGCTAAAAGCAACTATCCAAAATATATGTACAATAGATGAGCGGCGATTCGTCACTTGATTTGCTTTGAATTTGAACAATGTATGGACAAAAAAAGTTTTTTAGTTGAATTAATAAAACATAATAAATAATTTTCTATTTTAGGTGCAAATTTTTTTAATGAATCTGTGATACCATCAGCGAATGGTACTTTACCCACAGTAGATAACCCTCCATAACCGTGGAGGTAGAAAATGCACAATATCGATCAAGTTAAAAAACTTTAATAACTCATAATACTTAACGGCTTAATCAGACTAGATGGAAAATATTTTTTTTTAATTTAAATAAAAATTTTTTCTTTAAAAAAAATATCTTACTCTTTTCGCTCGAATGGGTATCGAACCACAGAACTTCTGATTTACGGTCAGCGTTTTCTGCTATTGAAGATTTTTAACATAATCGATATTGTGGAATTTCTGCCTCCACGGTTGTGGAGGGTTATTTACTGTCGGTAAAGTACCATTTGCTGATATGACAGATTCATTTTAAATAATTACTTGTACGATTAACACCTTGCTAAAAATTAGCGTTATTTTTTTGAATTAAAGTTCTTATTCTGATCTCTCTAATCGCTTAATAGAAAAACACTTGACCGGCAATCAGAAGTTCTGTGATTTGATTCCCAGTAGAGAGAGAAGAGAAAGATGTTTTTCCTTTAAGAAAAAATTTAATTAGCAATTTTTATAAATTATTATTCAAATCATGTATTTTTGATAGAATCAATAAAGAATTTTCAATGGAGTCGATCACATATGACTTGGAAATAAAAGCTAAGTAAAATATTTGACCCCTAAATTAAAATTACTAATTGTTTTAACTACCTTAATTAACAAATGCTTTATCATTTTATGTATTTATAAAGAAAATTTTGCTTTTTCACGGAATTGACAGCCAGTTATTTAGCAATGATTTTTGGCTATGAGTCGATAACATTTGAAAAATGTTTAACCAAACTTAATTAACAAATTAATTATTTAGCCATTTTCCAGCATTTAAATTTGTTTTTTTTGTGTGATCAACTGTTAATAACACATTTTTTAACTTTTTTGGATACTTCAATAATGATCCTCTATTTTTTTTCTTGACAATATAGTAAACAAATTTTTCACGGCTATTGTATTTGTGAACTATAATTTTTTTTTGGTTGAATATAATTAAAATTATTTAGCATAATTATTTGCCATAAGTTGATTGTCAGATTATAAAAAAAGTTGAAAAATGTGTTATTAACAGTTGATTAAACAATAGAAAAACCAAGTTTAAATGGTAAAAAATAGCCAAATAATGCATAAGTTATTTAGGTTTGGTTAAAAAATTATTAAATTTAGTAATTAGTTATTTACAGTTGAAAGCCTTAGAAAATTAAAATCTTTACCTCTAAAAATAGTCAAAAAGTTCATTTGTTAATTAAGGTAGTTTAAACAATTAATCATTTTTATTCGGTGGCCAAATATTATACTTAGGTTTTATCTCCAAGTAATATGTGATTGATTCCATAGAAACAACTTTATTTATTACATGAAAAATACCTGATATGGATATTTGTTTATAAAAAATGCTTTAAAAATAAAAAATAATTTTCAATTTTTATTGATTCAACTAAAAAATTCTTTTTGTCCATAAAGTTTTCAATTTTAGTGAGAATCAAGTGAAAGATTGTTGCTAATCTCCACGAAACCATTTTCATTCACTCATTTGCTTATAACAAATTCAATACTTTTTTGTAATCATTATTAAATATTTATTATTATCATATTATTATTATATTATTATTAAGTTAACAAAAAATAAAAAATCGTCTATGACAGTTCAATGCAAAATTTTATTAGCTTTCATAAAAAAAGAAGTTAGAATTGGATAATAATTGAATTTTGAAAATCACTTTGTCCATGGACGTTTTTCTTTAAACCACTGTGCATCACCTCCCACCATGATTCCTGTACGGTCTCGCACGTGTAAATTGTAAAAAAATTACTTTTTTTGTTTCAAAATAACATACTGCCTGCAAATATTGACTGATTTGAACAAAAAAATCTGGAAAGAAAGGTTCTAAGGTTTGTAAGAGAAATTTTCAGTCTGATTTTTAAATTAGGCTTACAATTTTTTTATAAATAAACTAATATGACGAAAAGATGGACATTTTTTCTATTTGACGTTCCCAGTGCTCGCTAATAACATGAAAATTGCTTCAATCACCTAAGTTTCATGGAGTAACATTAATTAAAGATATTTCAATAATATATAAGAAAAAAATTATGAACAAATTATTTGTTGAAAAAATGTTTTTTACGAATTTCCATATTTTGACGTTTTTTTAAGTCATATAGCAAGAAATTTAGATAAAACAATATAATGATAAAAAAATTCTATTAAGATTATTATTGTTAATATTATAAACAAATGTATTAATTAGTCATTTATCGGAAAAAAAGTTCGGGTTTTTCAATACTATTCCTTTCAGTTGGAAAATTCATGAAGATTTTAGCAACATTCATGACTAGACAATGAATTTGATTTTTTTTAACAAATTTAATAAACAAATGCATAGCTGAGGTATTTTCGAAAGAAATATCTCTTTTTGTATTATAAATTTTTATTCAGAAACTTCATGATCATTTCAGAAAAACTTCATAATTGATTGATCAATTTTATGATATCTTAAAACAATTTTAATAAACAAATGCATCATTGAGGCATGTCGATGGAAAAATATCTTTTTTTTCGATGTCAGACTTTTTAATTGGGATCTTCATAATCAGCAACATTCATCATAAGTTGATAATTTTATAATTTTTGTAAGCAATTTAAGAAACAAATGCATCATTTGGGCATCTGTGTACGGAAAAATTCATTTTTTCGATTCAGCCTTTTTAATTGGGAACTTCATGATAATTCAGAAAAATTCATAATAAGTTAATAAATTTTATGATTTTTCAAACGAATTTAACAAACAAATGTATTATTCGGGCATCTGTGGATGAAATTTTTTTGTTTAACTCAGTTTTTTTAAATGGGAAACTTCGTGATAATTTAATTAACACTCATAATTCGTATATAAATTGTATTATGTTTTAAGAAAACTTCATAATCATATTTCAACTTTTTGTTCGAGAATTATTGAATTTAATTGAAAATTAGTCTTTTTTGGAAATGAACTTATTTTTTGTTTGAAAATTCATCTTTTTAGTTAGAAACTTAACAACTAATTTTTCAGCTTGATCTATTTTCTTAACATTTAAAAAAAATTCTTTCTTAAAAATCTAACTTCTTGCTTGAGAATTCTTGAATTTTATTGAAAAATCGTCTTTTTGGTAATGAATTAAACTTTTTGTTTGAAAAATTATCTTTTTTAGTTGGAAATTCAATTTTATGGTTTAGAATTCTTAAATTTTGTCGAAAATTCATAATTATCGGTAGAAAAATAATCTTTTTGTTTAAACATTTATCTTTATGGTTAACATTAAAAAATTAGGTATTAAAGTTAAACTACTCTTTTAACAATAAAAATAAATTCCTTACTCAAAATTTTAACTTCTTTTAGGAGAATTTTTTAATTTCATTATAAATTCGTCGTTTTTGGTAATAAATTAATGTTTTGGTAAAAAATGAATCTTTTTTAGTTGACAATTCAACTGAATGGTTAAAAATACTTGAGTTTTGTTAAAAATTCGTTTTTATCCGGTACAAAATTATAACTTTTTTTTTAAATTCATCTTTTTAGTTAAAACTTTAACAACTAGGTTTTCAATTCGAACTACTTTCTTAGGATTAAAAAAAAATTCTTTCCTAAAAATTCAACTTGTGGTCGAGATTTCTTGAATTTCATTGAAAAATCATCTTTTTTGGTAGAAATTTAATCTTTTTGTTTAAAAAATCATCTTTATTATTTGAAAATTCAACTTTTTGTTTCAGAATTTTTGAGTTTTATTAAAAAATCGTCTTTTTGGTAATAAATTAAACCTTTTGTTTGAAAAATCAACATTTTAAGTTGTAAATTCAAATTTTTGGTTTAGAATTCTTGAACATTGTTAAAAATTTATTTATAGTCGGTAGAAAAATATTGTTTTTGTTTAAAAATTTATCTTTTCAGTTAAAACTCTTGAAATTAGGTTTTAAAGTTGAACTATTTTCTTAAAAATTAAAAAAAATTCTTTCTTAAAATTACAACTTCACACTGGAGAATTCGTTAATTTTATTAAAAATTCGTTGTTTTTGGTCATAAATTAATCCTTTGGTATAAAAATTAATATTTTTGAGTTGCCAATTTAACTGTTTGTATAAAGATGCTAGAGTTTTGTTCAAAATTCGTTTTTCTTTGGTACAAAATTTTTTATTTTTTTTTGTAAATTCATCATTTTGGTTAAAAATTCAACAACTAGGTTTTCAATTTGAATTACTTTCTTAGGATTAAAAAAAATTCTTCCTAAAAAATTCAACTTTTTGTCGAGCATTCTTAAATTTTAATAAAAAATCGTATTTTTGTAATAAATTAATCTTTTTGTTACAAAAATCGTCCTTTTTTATTTAAAAATACATCTTTTTGGGTTAAAATTTAACAAATAAGTTTTAGAGTCAAACTATTTTCTCAAAAATGGAGTTTTTTGTTGACGATTAAAAATTCTAGTAAAAAATTCATCTTTTTGTTTAGAAATTAAAGTGTTTTGCTGAAAATTCCTTTTTTTTGTTGAAAAATTACTTTGACATTTGAAAATTTAGCTATTCTATTGTTATTCAAAAATAAATCTTTCTAAGCAAAAATTCTATTCTTGGTTAAAATTACACTATTTTGTTAAAAAGTAGTTTTTTTGTTGTAAATGAATATAGTTTAGTTAAAAAATCAACTTTTGAGTTGACAGTTCTTGCATTTTTTTGTAATTACGTCTTTTTTTGTATAAAATTCACTATTTTCATCAAAATTTCAAATTTTTCATTTGATAATTTAACGATATTGTATATAAAATTCATCATTTTGTTTCAAAATTTCAATAATTTCGTAAAAAAAGCAACTATTTCGTCAAAAATTAGTTATTTCTACAATTATAAATTAATTTTTTTAATTAAAATTTAAACCATTCCATTTTTGTTAAAACTTTTATTAGGCACATTTAAACACTTAACTTCAAAATCACTTTTTTATAAGTACTGTAAACACTCAAAAAATCAGTATAAACATAAAATCGCGTTTTACCGGAAAGATATGTTACTTTTGGTGGGAGGGGGCGCACAGAGAAAAATGAATGGTCAAGGTTGTATGGTCAAAATTTAGAGAGCCAGAAAGTCTTTCTACATGGTCGAACGGTCCTTTCAAATTTTTTTCGACTTTGTTAAAAAGACTCTTATTTTATTGCCAGTCTGCCTTTTATAACAACATCAGGCTCACCATCAGGGATAACTAAGGTATTCTTTTCGGCATGGTGAATACGCGCATATTGTTTTCACTCATTTCGACTATCCACGAAGGAGCAGATAAGCCATTGCGTATGGTCAGTTGCTTGATTTTTGCGCGTCAATCATGCGCGTGAAAATTTAAAGGGTATCGCTAGTTTGTTAGCATATAGAATTCGTAGAACGCTTAGTGCTTTCTATTAAAAAAAATGTTTTTACCCAATATTTCCGTGTAAAGTGAGTGTATTTATTGAGGATTAATGGAAAATATCTTATTCTGTAAGTACCTGTTTTAAATACATAATGGTGATGTTCCATATGTTATGTGAGATTTAAGACATTTAATTCTAATCTTTTTGAGGTTAATGTTAGTTTTAAGTAGATTATAATTATTTTATTATAATTTTTAAATCTTTATTTTTCAGTTCTAACATTCACTCCTGAAATTCATTAATGGACACATGGCAGAGGCAGAATTGTACTCGTGCTCTTATATGCAGAGAATGGAGGGCTGGAATTGCAGTGAAAACACAATTAATATATTTATAAGTAATTAGTCATTATTCAATAATTATTTTTATACCTGTTTTATTACCTGCTCCTTTTCTGAACTGTTTAATTCAAAATTTGTGTAGTTTGTCGAAAATTTGTATTTTTTGGTAGAAAAGTAATCTTCTCCATTACAAATTCAACTATTCGGTTAAAAATGTATGTATTTTCTTGAAATTTTATTTTTAAAGTCAAAAACTAAACGTTTTAAGTTAAAATGTAACTATTTTATTGAAAACTTACTTTTTGTTGAAACTTCATATTATCGGGTTAAAAATGCCACTATTTCGTATAGAAGATTTGTCTTGGAAATTCAACTTTTTTGTAGAAAATTGAATACCTTTATTAACACTTCCCTTTTTGGGGTGAAAAAATAATATAAATATAACTATTTGGACAGTTTGATTGGAACGTCAACTATTTTGTAGAAAATTCAACTTTTTGGTAAAAGAGTAGTATTTTTATTGAAAAAATATTTTTTTCAATAAAAAATTATATTTTCCAAATAAAAATGTACCTATTCCATATTTGTTTAAAAATTCAAAAATTTGTTTCGCAAA
>NC_046659.1:140271905-140302838 GCF_010883055.1 Belonocnema kinseyi | reverse complement strand
AAAAGTTAACTATTTGGTTAAACGTTAATGTATTCTGGGTAAGAAATAATCCTTGTTTGTTGATGGTTCTTTTTGATTGAGAATCTTGTTAAAAATTCTTTTTTTCTTGAAGTTTCATCTCCTTGGTTGAAAATGTAACTATTTTTATTAAAATTCGTTTCATGTTCGGTTGAAAATTATTCTTTTAAATTGACAATTATACCATTTATTTTTTTGGTAAAAAATTGATAGTTTTTACTTGAAAGTTCACATTTTTTATTGAGAATTGATACGTTTCATTTTTAATTATTCTTTAATGTGAAAATTCTACTGTTTTGTAGATATTAATCTTCTTTGTTTGGAAAGTATAGTTTTTAGTTGAGCAATCATATTTTCTGCGTTAGAAATTAAAATTTTTTGAAGATAATTTGTCGTTTTGGCTTCAAAATTAAATAAATTTCTAAAAATTTATTTATTTTGTTCAAAATTCTTTTTAATAGAACATCAATCTCCTGGCCAGATAATTTTTTGTTTATTTGTTAAATATTTGAAAGCTTTGTTGCAAATCTATTTTTATTGTTAAAATTATTTTTTTTTTTTAATCAAAAAATTTAACTATTCCATGTTTGATTCTAACTGTATCCTGTGTATTCAATAAGTAACAAATTTGTATTTTTTAATATAATATTTGATACTCTTCGCCGAAAATTCATCTTTTTGGTTGAAAATTGTTTTTTTTTTAATATAATTTTTTAAATAAATTAATTGTCTGAAAATTCCACTATATGTACCATTTTCAGTTGAAACTGTATCTTGTATACTGTATAAGTTAAAAATTGCACTGTTGGGTAGAAAGTTCATGTATTTTGTTGAAAACAATTCTTTTTGGGTAAAAAGAAAACCTAAAAATGAAAGAACAGAATTACTTTTTGTTGCGGGTTTTTTTTTCAAACAGATACAGTTGAATTTTATGGCATTGAAACAAAACAAGATTAAATAGAGTTGTAACATGTAAAATTTACTCTGAAATCGCTGCAAAGATGACATTTTTTTCTTTCTGTGAATCTCCTTTGTTAAAAGTTGAACTTTTTATTTCAAAGTTCAACTATTTTGTAGAAAATTTATCTTTTGGGTAGAAAATTCTTCTTCTTTGTTGATAGTTTCACTTTTTGGTTGAGAATCTTGTGTTAAACTGATAATTTTGTTTGAAAATCAACTTTTTTGTTAAAGATTGATCTTTTTTTTCTTAAAAATCCACTTTTTCGAAACATTTGACTTTCTACCTTAAAAACTTTTATTTTATTTAAATAAAAAAATAATTTAATGGTTTTTATGCTAATTTACCATTTACATTGTTCTAGGTAATATTTATGGGGCGGCTCAAAAAGCAGGAAAGCAGCTGGCAAGAGACTTTTTTAATTTTAACAATTGTAGTTGCAGTATTTAACTTAATCCTGCATTAGTATTACTTTTTAGATTAAAGTTAATTATATCGTACCAGTAATATATAAGTTCTATATAATAAGTTCTATTTAATAAAAAAATGCATTTATATCTCAAGTATTTATCGAATTTGAACCCTTTCATAATTAATTTATAATTTGTTTTATTACAATTATATTTTATACTTTATAATTTATGTAAGGTTTTTAAATACTATGGTGAATATTTTATACTCTGTATCTGAATTCATATGAATTTGTACTAATTGAATAGTGCGATGACTTATCAATTTATAAATAGATTTCAATCTATACCAATCATCAGTGAAAAAAACTACTAATTCGTAGAAAAAGCGTAACATTAAATTCATAAATAATTATTTTTTATTAATTACATTTTTGACGATTTTTATAGGCATTAGTAATTTTTTGATTAATGGTTATTATCGGAATGTCTACTCTAAATCAATTGATAAAGGACTTCCCACTATTTACATAGTAGAACCTCATGCCAGTTCAGATATAGAGAATCAAAAGTTTGTTTAAAAATAATTCAAAAATATATATTTCACTATCATCAATAGTCCTTTTCACCATCTCAGATTTTCGAATCGATCCTTTGCGATAACCGAATTTCCCTTGCTTAATATCTATATTGACACTTTGAAATAATCAAGTCAACTCTTAAAAATGATCAAATCGCCCATCCGAAATGACTACGTGAAATATCTAAGATAATCGAATCGACCATTAAATATGACCCAGTCGAATGTCTGATAGAATCAAATCGACCATCCGAGATTTCCAAACCGATCCTTCACAATGACCGGGTCAGCCAGATTGAGATGACCGAGACGACGGTCTGAGGAAATCGAGTCGACTTTCTGAGATTGTCGATTTGGACCTCTTGTTTTTACTTTATACAGATAGTCGCTTTAGCCATATTCAAGAGCTGTCCTATAGTCGACCCTGCAATATGGTCTGTTTGCAAGTTTATATTGCTAAACATACCTTCCATTTTTCTCCGTGCGGTCATAACCAACAATCAATGTTGATCAAATCAACAGTTGCCAGCGAGGGATGAGGTGGGCGGGGGGTTTCGTGGGTAAAAATTGACAAAAATTGTTAACGTATTTTATGGATGATCCCTAACTTTCGCGCGGCATTATTGAGAAAATCGAATTCGAAATAAAGTTAACGGCACTATTGAGAGTCGCACTACTGAGAAGGTGGACTGTAATCAAACTGACATGAAATTGCTGCAAAGCATTCCTTACATAATGCCCATTATGAAAACTCTGTAAACAGCTTCCTTATCTGGCAAGATGGGAACATATTGACTTTAATTAAAATGTTTCTATCCATCTTCATCTCTCTCCTCCATAAGGTTAAAGATGTATTTGCTCCAAATAGTAAGTAAAGTCTCGCGTCTGGCACATAAATCTAGCCTCTTACGGAGTAAGATTGAGGCATAAGTGAGCATTCAGAATTCACAATTCACATAATGGTTAACTGCTTTGCCGTGTGGAATAATAAAATATAATCGAGAATTGAACATGTGAGTGTAAAAATATGGTCCAGCAGAGTCGAGACTTACGTGTACCACCATGGAAGTCGACTTTCTCTTTGTTGCTCATGGAATTACGTAATCGACGTATTGCGAACAGAATGTCCATTGGTCAGACTCACCGTGATTCGCGAAACGCACGTGTGCGCCATTATTTAAACCCAGTCGACTCCGATCGCCAGCAGATATAGCGATTTATTCCAGACAATTTATGGCTTGCTCGCAGACTCGTCTATGGAAAATTCTATCGCATTATTATCTAAGACATTTTCTAGTCTCTTATTCAATCTCCGAGCTAAAAGTGCAATCCACACGATTCACCAGAGGATAAGTATATATATATATATATGTATATATATATAGTATATAGTATATAGTCTGCTGGTAAGATGAATGGAGCGAACTCTCCTGAGGATTCGTATCATTTGCAGTCCACATTCTGAATAAGGTCGCTCTTAATAGTGCCGTTAATACTAATCCAAGTTTAGGCTCTATATTCATTCTTCCATTTTCCGTTAATCAAGTAAAGTTTGGATCTAACTTTCTCAAAAGTGCCACGCGAAGGTTCGGAATCTTCTGTAAAGTACGTTACCAATTTTTCGCAATTTTTTACTTCGCCCCTCCCCTTTGTTGACAACCGCTGATTTGCTCGTGACTTCCCCCCCCCCTTCCTTGAAAGTGGCCTAGCCTTTCGGTAAAACCCGATTTTATTTTTACTAGACTAGTGTACACATGCGCGCATGTGCGCGCTAAATTTTGTGCTTATTTTTATCATTAAATCATTTCTCGAATAATTTTTTATTTGTTGTTCATTTTTGAAAATTTTTAATATTAATAACCTTTTACACTTATTAAAAAAACACATATATCATTTTAAAAATTGCATTCAGACATTCATTCCACAAAATCATAAGCATTTCAAAAAATCATATAATTGTAATAGACAGGTTAAAAATAAATAAAATTTTATGATAGAAATGATATCAAATATTCAATCACATAATTTAAAAAAAATTATATTATTTTTTTTTTGCTTAATAGAGACAAATTAACATTCAATCTTCACTTTATTTAATATTGTAAAAAACTAATTAGCTGATAAGTAATTAATCAGGTCATAAAATAAAAATCTTTCGAGAATTATTTTCAGATTAAAAGAAATTACAACTCAATCTTGATAATTTAAAATTCTGAAAAAAATCATATAATAATTAATAAATCTGTTCTAACCGTAAAAATCATTAAACTTTAATTTTCATTTAGACATTAAAATCATTTTTGATCTACATTTCTTTTCTTTTTTAATTTCACTTTCATTTCTGAAAATTTGATTAATAAGTAACCCTTTATACTAATTTCAGAAAAAATTACAACACATTTAAATATAAATTTAAAAATTGAATGCAGATATCTATTTCACAACATCAGAATCGTTTGAAAAGTTATGTAATTGAAATAGGGATATTTTAATATCAATAAACTTTTATTAAGCAAATTATACCAAATATTCAATTATATAAGAGTCAAATGAATAATCAATTTATAATACCTAATTTTCATAAACTTAATTTTAATCTTTATTTAATTCACTATTTAAAAAAATATTTATCTAATAATTAATTATTTCACAATATGAGAAACATTAAACTATAATTTTCACTGAAGCATTCTAATAATTTTTACTTTATTTTTTTTGTTTAAATTTAAACTTTCATTTATAAAAATTTGATTTATTAATAACATTTTTAACTAATTACAGAAATCATAAGTTTTTATCAAATCAATTGATAATTAGCTAATCAGTTCCAAACATAAAAAGTAATTAATAATCATTTTATTGGAACATTTATATAAGTTTTACATTATATTTTATTTAAATTTGAAAATGCATGTCAATATATTTAATGTATTAATAAACTTTAAAAATAGTTTTAAACAAATTGATATATATATATTTACTTCTAATTTTTAAAATTGAATTTAGATACTTTATGTAATTCAATATTTTGGTCAAAATTAGTCAGCTAAAAACTAATTATTATTTCACAACATGAAAAGTTTCAAGCAATTATTTTCATTGAAAAGACCTGATTATTTTGACTTTATGTTTTTTCTTTAAACTTGAACTTCAAGTTCTGAATACTTTTTTTTTTGAAACAGTTCCAGAAAATTTAAGTTTGATCAAAATTAATAAATAAATATTCAATCATTTCAAAACCAAAAATCATTGAACAATTATTTTTATTGGAAATTCAAATAATATAAAGCTTTGAAAAATTATTTTCATTGAATCATTCAAATAATTCTTATTTTAGGTATATTATTGTCTTCATTTGAACTTTTATTAGTCAGTTTGAAAAAATAATTCAATTTCAAGAAACAGTTGAATTTTTACTAAAACAAAAAAAAACATTTTCGAAAAGGATAGCATATGTAAATTTTCAATTGCCAAAATAATTTTTCAATAACACAAGAAAGAATTTTCAACGACACAGTAAAATTTTCAATAAAAACAGATAAATTTTTTAATCAAAAATACAAATTAAAAAAAGATTGAATTTTCATCGGCAAAAAATTTTCTTTTGACTTTTTACCATCAAAATATAAGTTTTCAAAAAAGCAAATATTCCACAAAGATTCTACTTCAATTTCAACACAAAATAAAATGATTAAACAAAACAGTTGAATTTTTATTAAAGAAGGATAACTTTAAAAACTAATTTAATTTTCATACTGAAAGTTACATTTTTAGCCAAGAAACATGTTTAAACCAAAAAGACAAATAATAAAAGAAATAGTTGAATTTTTATCCAAAAGATATATCAGTTATGACATTTCGGCAGAAAAATATGAGTTTTGAATGAGAAGTAAATTTTCTGCGAGAAAAGGTGCATTTTCTACTCAAAAATATGAATTAAAAAAAAAGTTGAAGTTCTAGCAAAACAAAAGTTTTTTAACCAAATTCTTGATTTTTTAACCAAACCTTTGAATTTTCATAAAAAATATGCAATTTCAGTTAAATAGATGAATTTAAAAAATAAAAATACAAACTTTTGAAAAATAGTTGAATTTCCAACAAAAAATGATTGTAACTTGACTTTTTAGCACCAAAGTATGAATTTTAATAAATTAGTCAATTTTCTACGAAACAAGCTTAATTTTCAACTCAAAAAAATTAATTTTCAACACAAAAATTGAATTTTCAACCAAAAAGGTTGTTTGTTCAACAAAATTATTGAATTTTGGATTAAGTATTAAAGTTTATAATTAAAAAGGTCATCTTGTGGAGCAAGCAACTGCGAAAAAAATAAATACAAGGCCAGCAAATTCCTAAGGAAAATATTATATCAAGTTTACCGCAAATCGTCATTTTCGATTTTTTCTAATTTTCCACTGACCAATTTTTTATTTCCCCTGGTCATATTAATATTAAAAGACCAAAATCCTAAATTTGTGACATTTTTTACCTAGAATATTTTTATAAACAAAATTTTTGTTCTTTAAATCCATGTTTGATTGTCGTCTGATTTTTCGAAAAATTATTTGCATGAATAAAGAACCCCTATAAAGATTAATTTTATCTATAAATGTAATAGTTAAATATTCATTCAAGAAAATCATATTTAAAAAAAAAACGAATTCTCTACAAAACAGTAGAATTTTCAGTTAAAAAAATTATTTTTAAATTTAAAAATACGAATTTACACCTAAAATCAAGAATTTTCAACAACAAAAAATGTTGAGAAAATAGTTCAACTTTTAACGAAGGAACTGAATTTTCCACCCAAAAAAATGAATTTTCAAAGAAACTTCGAATAGGTGATATTTCATAAAAAAGTTTTTATTTAAAAAAAACAGCGGTTGGATTTTGCCCGTAAAAACAAACTGTGAAATAAATACTTGAATCTTGAACTAAATCATATTAATTTCTCACTAAACATTTGCACTTTTATTAAAAAAGACTGATTTTCTTTTTTAAAAAATACGACTTTTGATCAAACGGGTACTTTTTTAACCAAATACTTGAATTTTCTATCAAATTCTTGTAATTTTAATCAAAAATGGCGATTTTTTTTATAAAAAGAGTTTAATTTTATGCAAAAAAAGTTCATTATCAACAAATGCTTCAAGTTTTCAACAAAATAGTAAATTTTTCAGTTAAAAAAATTATTATTTAACCAAAAAAGTTCGTGTCCATGCTAAGTTTTTAAAACATTCCTAATATTATTCTATGCTATCACCCAGAATTTTTTAAAAAAGATTGTCTTTAAAACAAAATTGCAAAAAAAATCAGGACTAAAATAAAAAAGAGGACAAAAACTTAGAAGGCAGCCAAACAAATCCCCTTCCTGCTCTTTTTTTTATTTCTTTTCACTTTTTCACTTGTGTCCAAGAATTCTTTTTTCTTTTTTTAGGAAATTTGTTTAAAAAAGATATTTTTCAAATTACAAATAGGAACATTTTTTGGCGGTTGTCTAAATGTGTTCTTTGTATTCTTGGTTTTATTTTTAAGGAATTCTATACATTAATAATAATAGATGATGTGCGCGTTTTGAACAAAAAATTGGCATTTAAAAAAATCGTTATAAATTAAATTAGAATCACTGAAAACTAAGTTGTATTAGTGTTTCTCGTCAGAAATTATATTAAAATTTTTAGTTAAAAAAATTAATTTTTACCAAAAAAGTTCGTGTCCGTGCTAAGTTTCTAGAACATTCTTGAGGACACCATAGAATAGTATTACGCATTTGTGCGAGTCGAAATCTTTTAAACATGTTAAGTTCATTTCTTATCTCAATTGATCATTTCGCGTAATATTACAATATGACGTCATCCAGTAGGTTCTACAAACTTAGCACGGACACAAACCACTACAACTCAAAATCTTCTCGATGTCGGTAAAGTAGGCATCTTGGATTAGCACTGGCCTTACTTATCTCCTGCCACCCTGGGAAAAAGCAGAACAAGGGGAAAATTAGAATGATCCATCTGAGAAGTCACATGATTGACTCTTCAAAGGGAGCGAGCTTCAAGCTAAATGGAATCTGTGTCTCTGCAATGTCAAGACCGGTTTTAATCCAAGATTCCCACCTTACCGACATCTAGAAGATTATAAGCTGTAGTGGTTTATGTCCGTGCTAAGATTCTAGGACGTTCTTGATGTCGTAATAAAATAATATTACGCAATTGTGCGAATCGAATGAATGTAAACAGCTTCAGGGTTATTTCTTATTTTAATTGTTCATCTCGCGCAATATTATTTTATGACGGCATCCAAAATGTTCTAGAAACTTAGCACAGAGACGAACCACTAGAGCTCAGAATTTTCTCGATCTCGCTAAGGTAGAAATATTAAATGAGAACCGGCTTCGCTCATCTACTGTCACCCTGAGATAAAGGAGAAAAAGGGCAAAAGTAGGATGATCGATCTGACAACTGACAAGTCGCATGATTGGCTACCGGATTTTTTAGGTCGCTTCAGTGGACCACGATGAAAGCGCTCATCAGTCTCTTTAAAGGGGCCGATCCGCCAAGCTAAATAGTACCATATCTACAATGTCAAGACTAGTTCTAATCCAAGATTCTTACATAACCGACATCGAGAAGATTCTAAACTGTCATGGTTTGTGTCCATGCTAAGTTTGTAGAACATTCTTAACGAGGCCAGAAAGTAATATCACGCAATTATACGAGTCGAATTTATTTCAACAGCCTCAAGGTTATTTCTTATCTCAGTTGAATATTTCGCTTAATATTATTCTACGACGTCGTTTATATTATTCTTGAAACTTAGCACGGACACGATCCACTACAGCCTAGAATATTCTCGATGTCGGGAAGGCAGGAATCTTGGATTAGAACTGGACTTACTCATCTAGTGCTACCATGGGAAAAGCCGAACAAGGGGAAATGTCGGATGATCGATCTGACAAGTCGCACGATTGGCCACCGAATTTTTTTCGTCGCTTCAGTGGACCATGATGAAAGCGCTCATCAGAGTCTGTTCAAAGGGACCGAGCTGTCAAGCTAAATGGCATCTTTGTCTCTGCAATGTCTAGTTTTGCAGTGACGTTATAACGCGTGACATAAGGCGGCTTGTTCGCTTTAGCTGTTAGCATAAAGATGGCATTTTCTCATGAAAGTCCGATGAATCATTCCACGTGCAAGCATGCACGGTGCAGTCTCCAAGCCCAGAAGACGTAACAATATTACGTTACGGTCCCTATTTACACACGTACCATAAACGTGATACACATATCCGTGAATAATAATGCATATATGTATGAGAATCTGGAATTCTGATCATTGTGGCATTAACGGATCGAAATTATCTTCGATATTTGATTAACAGATGATCTGTGAATAATACAGATTATAGATTTGGAATAACTAATCAATACTTAATCGGAAACATCTCGACAATCAAATACGGCTTCCGATTTAAAATTGTGTAGTACATGGAGAACGAAATTGTAATATTTTACAAAATATTTTGTTTAATTGATGAAACCCGATTAAATTTCAAAGTATCATGAAACCAACAAAATTGCCAATCCAAAAACTAAAAATACAAATGCATTCTTCTTCGAAATATCTATTTGCGTCTTTTTTAAAATAATTTTTGACACGATTAAATAATTTTAATTTTTCTGCAATTCTTATAAACAAACTATGCAGCCAATTGAAAAATCAAAAACACCATTGAATTCGAATTCGAGATATCTAGGTACGCCTTTTTTTAATCAATTTTTTCACATTGAGCTCATTTGTTAACGAATGAAAATGTAAGAGATTGTTAATATATATGTGCATTTAAAACTTTGATAATTAATTATTAACAAACTAAGAGTCAAATAACAGAAAACTAAAAACACCTTTGGATTTGCATCATGAAAATGTAGCTGCTCTTTTTTTTTAAACCATTTTTTAAATAATGACATCATTTTTTATTCCACCTGAATGCGAACTCAATTCACGAAACCCAATAAAAAAATTTAACTATTTTTTTTTGAAAAGTATTTTTTATGTATTGAAAGTCGACTACTTTATTTTACGTTAATAGTTCATCTGTTCTGGTCAACGAATTTCATGTTAGATGGAAAATTTAATTATTTCGTTACTATTTTGTTGAAAATCAACTTTTTAGTTGATTTTAACAGATTTTCGAATGAGTCTGCCTGGATGTGTGTGTCTGTGTGACTGTGTGTGTCCCTGCATGCGTTTCTGTAGATGTTTTGTTTATAGCAAGATAACTTTCGAAAGAATTAACAGATTGAATTGATTAGCCAGCCATTTGGGTGAAAACTCAAAAAGTGAGCGTATTTTGAACATTTTTGAGACTACTTTTTTTCAAAATTCAAAAATTGCCTGTACGGATATTCATAAAATTCATTCAGACGATCAATTTATCCAAATGATTTTTTTTTATAAAACCAAAATTTGTTTGAAATCACTTTTTGATAGCATGCTTATTTTGTGTTTTAATCGTGAAAAACTGTATTGTAATTTAAAAAATCAGCCCGCTGCGTGGGCACATTCTGATCACAACTTATGTTTTTTAATTTTCTTTTTTAAATAACTTAACTGTGCTGTAGAAAAGTCATCATTTTCTTTGGTCTTAAATTAAATTTTTAACATAAAATTTAAATATTCCATTTTTCGTTGAAAATCAATCATTTGTAGTTTAAAATTCGAATTATTTTGTAGAAAATTAATCTTCCCGGTTAAAAATTTATCTTTTTGTCTAACATCTATTTGAGTAAAACTTTATCTTTTTAGTTGAAAATTCAACTTACTGGTAGAAAATCTTCCTATTTTCCTCAAAATTCGTTTAACGATTTTATTTAAAAAATTCAAACTTTTTTATTTTTAAATTTAACTATTAAATTTATTTTTATTTTTTTTTTGTTGGAAATTCATATTTTGATATTGGTTTAGAAATTCCTCTTTTGTTTGAAAATTCATGATTTTGGTTAAAAATTCCAATATTCAATTGAAAATTATTTCTTTTCGGTGTATAACAACTTTTTTATTAAAAATGTTTACTATTATATTTTTCATTAAAAATTGATTTTTTAAAACGGAAAATTCCGCTATTTGATTCAAAATTTATCCTTTTTAGTTGAAAATTTAACTATCTGGCGATGAAAATATTTGATGAAAATTCGTTTATCAAATTCAAAATTAACGTTTTTAACTGAAAATGTATCTATATTCTATTTTTGGTTGACTATTGACATTTTTTAGTTAAGAATTCATATATTCTGCAAGATGAAGTCTTGCATTAAAAATGCATATTTTCAGGTTATTTAAGAAATTCCCCTCTTTTGTTTAAAAATTTATGATTTTGGTTAAAAATTAAGATATTTAATTGAAAATTATTTCCTTTTGGTGAAAATCAACTTTTTTATTGAAAAACTTAACTATTATTGTTTATGGTAAACAATTGATATTTTTTAGCTGAAAATTCCAGTATTTGATTCAACATTTATCCTTTTCAATTCATAATTGATCTATTTGATGGAAAATCTACCTATTCTGCTGAAAATGACTTTTTTAAATTGAAAATTAAATTTTTGAAACGAAAATGTACCTATATTCTATTTTTTGTTGACTATTGATTTTTTTATTTAAAAATTGTGTATTCTGAAAAATATTCGCTCCTTTAGCTTGAAAATTTAACGATTAAAAATCCCTTTTGGTTTTTAAATCCACCAATTTTGTGAAAAATTAACTTTTTTTGTTAAAAGTTCTTTTTTTTTATTGAAAATTCAAATATTTGATTGCAAATTGATTCTTTTTTATAAGATTAACCTTTTTTAACCAAACATTAAACTTTTATATTTTAGTGGAAAATTTATCTTTTTTTAGTTCAAAATTTCACTAATTAGTTCAAAAATTTGTTGTTGTTGCAAATTCAAATATTTGGTTAAAACGTGACTGATGGTGTTTCTATTTTGATAGAAATAAAATTTTTTAAATATTAAATATAAAAATAGTAAAACTTTCTGCATAAATTCCTTTTCATTCAATAAAAAAATTAGTTGTATAATTTCCTCAAAATGATTGGAGTTTACAATAATTTTAAATTATTTGAAACTTTTTAAAATTTTTACTAATACAGTTTCTTAACCAGTGATAAGTATGCTGATCCTGATTTTTTTTTCTTAAAAGTCATAATAATTAATACTATTAAAGCATTATTATATTTTTAGCTATGAAAAAATAATCTCTCTCCTGGGATTTGAACCCAGGTCTTCAGAGTGCCAGTCTGGTGCTCTTATTAACTCTTACATTCAGAGAAAAAATATTTATCACTGGTTAAAAAATCTCTAATCGAGAATAGTTTAAACCTTAATCATAAGGATTGGAATCGCCTACAGATATAAAATTATGAATTTTAACGAGATTCGGTTGCAGGTGACTTTTAGGGGTTAGTAAGAGCAACAGTCTGGCAATCTGAAGACCTGGGTTCGAATCTCGGCAAAATTAAGAGATAATTTTTTCACATCGTAAAAATTAATAATTTTATGAACAGAAAAATAAATACCAGTAGATCGACAAGAATAATATCAGGAACAATATTTTAAACAATCTTAAAGTTTAATTTTAAAAAATCCTTTTTTTTCAAATCCTATATAGTAAATTTGTATGTGACTTTTTCTGCCTTTCTAGCGCTTTAGATTAAATGCCAAGATAATAAATCACATTTTTTAAACCTTGACAGTCTGGAATCCTATATATATACCATTAAAATACATGAATAGTTATTAGTTTCTCGAATATCTCGAATATCTAATTCCAATTTTTTACCCTCTTTGAGGTACATTTAGATCGTGAATTCACTTGATTATAGATATGCCTTTTTATAACTTTTTCACTTCAATGTGGGGATTTGGACTTCTCTTGTTGAAACTAACGAGGACACGTCCAGTTTTGACAGCTCCCCATTTTTCTCCCGTAAATCCGATCTCTATGTATGTGTATCACCATACTTGTAGATGAGTATGATATACCTATATCAGCTCAGTCACAAAAATGTTGCCCCTCGTAAACGACCAGTTGGAAGCTTAAGCTCCGTTTCACCGTCAGGTTCACACTTGACGGCGAAAAACTAAATTTCCTGCCACTTTCTTCGCCCGTTAAAACCAAAAACCATTAATCTTCGTCGCTCCTCGCGTAGGAACAAATTCTTCTTTCTCTCATAATTCACATGCAGTTGGGAAACTTAAACTAATGTAATGACACGTGAAACCGGATCTGTGACCTCCAGAGACGAAAAAAAAGTTCTAAGGCAGCATCTGTAAATAAACAACAAATTTTTAGCTACTTTGATACCCCCCAACCCACCCCAACACCAACCTACTAATGTGGTATGTACCCAATATGTATACGTGGCCGTGCGGTCAACTGTAAGTTTTGATGATGTGTTGATGCATTCGAGACGTAGATACAGATTTTTCTTTTTCTCGTAATTCATAATTTGAGAAACTCTGACTAATTTAATGACACGTGAAACCGGATCTGTGACCTCCAACGACAAAAAAAAATGTTCTAAGGGACCATCTAAAAATAAAATACAAATTTTGGGGTACTTTAACCATCCCTACCCACCCCAAAACCGAGGTACTACTCAGTTCTGTCGCGAATATGGATATGTGGCCGTGCGGTCAACTATGAGTTATGCTGATGCGGTCATGAATTCGAGACGTAGGTACAAATTCTCGTTTCCCTCATAGTTCACATGCTTTTAAAAGACTGAAACTAATGTAATGATACGTGAAACCAGATCTACCACCTCCAACGACAAAAAAAAAGTTCTAAGGGCACCTAAAACGACGTTACCAATTTCGAGCTATTTTCAGCCTCAGTCCCGACATACTTGCAGGGTCTATTGTTAATATGTCTTTGTGACCGTGCGGTCAACTATAATTTCTGGTGATTTGGTGATAAATTCGAGACGTAGGTACAAATTCTTGTTTCTCTCATAGTTCATGTGCATTTGGGAAACTAAGACTAATTTAATGACACGTAAAACCGGAGCTATAACCTCCAACGACCACAACAAAAAATTCTAAGTTAATATATATCTATGTTGTTGTGCGGTCAAGTATTCGTTACGGTGATGTATTCGAGATGAAGGTATATATTCTCCTTTTCCTAGTAGTTCATATGCATTTGGAATACACAAACTAATGTAATGGCACATAAAACCGGATGTATAAGCTCCAACGACGAAGAAAAATCATTTTTTCACGACCACCTAAAACTAGGTTAGAAATATTTTGCCATTTTAACTTTCTTTCCCTGCGCCAAGCCCGACCTGCTACTGTAGTCTACCGTTAATATGTATAAGTGGCCGTGCGGTCAACTATAAAATTAATGATGCGGTGATGCATTCGAAACGTTGTTACAAATTCTGCTTTCTCTCATTGTTCATATGAATTTGAGAAACTCAAACTAATGTAATGACACGTAAGAACGGATTTATAAGCTCCAACAACGAAAAAAAGTTCGGAGAGGTTATCTAAAAATAAAAAATAAAATGTTTAGCTATTTTAACCCCTCCCCCACCTCAAACCCGACCTACTGGTGTGTTCTGTTGCCAATGTGTTTATGTGGCCGTGCGGTCAACTATAAGTTTCGATGATGCCGTGATGAAAATGAAACTTTTTTGGATAAAAATTCAACTATTTGCTTGAAAATAAATATTTTTTATTTAGAAATTAAAACTAGCTGTTTGAAAATTAATGTACTTTGTCAAAAATTAGCCTTTTCTGCAGAAAACTATTGATTATGGCTGAAAATTCATCTTTTTTTATGTAAAAGCCAACTGTTCCGGTTGAAGATTTATCATTATTATTAAAAAATAATTCAGTTGGTTGAATATTAATTCCTTTAGCTGAAAATTTAAATGTCTATTTTTGGTTTTGAAAATTGATCTTTTCTCATTCAAAATTCAACACTTTGGATGAAAATTTGTCTTTTTTCATTGATAATTGAACTACTTCGTTCAAAACTGCACATTTGTTGTGAAAAATTCATTTTTCGGTTGTAGAAAATTATCTTTCTTTTTTTTGACAGTTTAATATTCTTGTTTGAAAAATCTCACTTTCGCTAGAAATTTAATCTATCCCAGTTAAAAATTTATCATTCTACAAGAAAACTCATTTTTAAGCTTATAAATAAAATTACTTATTTATAAAAAGAAATTTCCTTCCGCAATTTTAACAATTTTGTTGAGAATTTGTTTTTTTTTAGTTGAAAATTATTATTATTTTGAATTGAAAATATAAATATTATTCTATTTCAATATTTCATGAGTTTAGTTAGAAATTCACCTTTTTCATTGAAGATTTATTTTGTGGATAAAAATTTAATTATTTAATGTTTGGTTACAAAACTATTTTTTTTATTTAAAACTTCATCTCTTTAGTCAAAAATTTATCTAATCTAGTTAAAGATTTAAAATTTTATTTGAAAACTTTTCACTATGTTTTAAAAATGTAATTATTTTTTTTATATTCAGATTTTTTGTGGAAAGTAATTTTTTAACTGAAATTTTAACTTATTCCAATTAAATAGTCCGTAGTTTTAGTTGAAGGTTCATCTGTTTGGTTACAAATTTTTTTTTGAACTTAGAATTTAATTATTTAAGTTAAAGATTTATTGTTTTAGTGGAAAACTCATTTTTTGACTGCTTTTTTATTAATTTTTTCAACTAAAGGTTTAACTATTCCATTTGTTTCATATATTATTATTTTTTAATCAAAAATTTAAGTATTTGTTTCGAAATTCATTTATTTTGCAATTTTTTGCTTTGTTATGTTAAAGGAATTTTAGAATGAACGTCGTGAACTAAAATCTTTTGAGTAATTTTTTACATTTAAAATTTCACTATTCTATTTTTGGCTGAAGGTTTATCTTTTTTAGTTCAAAATTAAACTTTCGCGTCAAAAACTCATGTTTCTTGTTAAAAAATCCCGTCTTTTGATAGGAAATTAATATTCTTGGTTGAAAATTTATTTTTTTGTCCAAAAAAATCAGCTATTTAGTTAAAAACTCATTAATTCAGTTCAAATTTATATTATTTTGTTGAAAATTCAACCATTTTTCTGCAGTTAAATTTTGGTAGAAAACTCAACTTTTCTATTAAAAATACGACGTTTTAAATTAAAAATTTATCTTTTGATGGTTTGAGAGTTGAATTAATTCATTGAAAATTTTTTTTGGGAATCTTACTTTTATGTAAAAAATTCTTTATTTTATTTTAGAATTAAACTAGTTGGTTAAAAGTTAACTACTTTGTTGAAAAAAAAACATTGTTTTGATTTTTAAAGTATAAAAGTAGGAACGTGAAAAAATATCTTTCATCTAACTTGAATGTAATTTAATCAAAACTTTTGCAAAAAGCCCTTTCCTAGAATGTTGGATGTAACTTGCAATATCTGTAAAGTAACTTGTTGCTTTTCAATTGCAAACTTTCAATCTCTCACAAAAGCTATGAACCTGATGAAAATTTGTCAAAGTTATAAGCTGAAACATGAGTTGCATGCTTTAATTTGCAATTAAATTATTAATATCAGAATTATTTTCAATTAATAATAAAAATATTTTAATATATAATTAAATTATGACGGATTTTTTTTAATTTTGAAAATTTATTTAAAATATAAATTAAATTTAAGTGGATACTTTTTTTTATTTTTATAATAGATAAAATTATTTTAAATTAAATTCAGACAAATTTTTTATGTTATATTATCTGAGAGTGGCAAATGACTACCTATTTTTCCATTTTTTAACTAATTTGTGAGAAACAATAGACAACTTGATTATTTATTTTTACACACAAATTATTTAGAAAAAAATTCATAATAAAATCGAGATTAATTTAAAAAGAAAAATTTAAAAAAAAATATTTGAATCCTCCACCCAAAAAAATATTGTGTAACAACTGTATTTTTAACCAAAAAATGTTAAATATTTTCCAAGAGACGAATTATCTATAAAACAGTTCAATTTGTTGACTAAAAAATAAGAATTCTCAACAAAAAAGTTAATATTGAAAATATAGTTTAATTTTCGAGCAAACAGATAACTTTTCTACCAAAAAGATAATTTTTACTAAAAGAGGTTAATTATTTGTTTAAATAATAATCAATCTTCAAACAAAAAGTAACATTTTGACTAAAGCGTTTAATTTTGAACCAAATAGTTGAATGCCAACTTAAGAAAAGGAATTCTCAACAAAATATGTAATAATTGATATATAATTCGAAAATGAATTTTATTTTAAACCATAAAGAATTGAATTTATATTAAAAATTTTTGTTAAACAGTTAAATCCTCAACCAAGAAGGCAAAACGAATGTTCGCTAATTTATTTAAGTCCTCAGTTAAAATTTTGTTTAATTAAACAGTTGCAATTTTAATCAAAAATATGAAATTTGTATAAACAGGGCTACATTTACAAAATGAAAAGACGAATTTTTAATAAAATTTCTGAATCTGCTAACAAAAAAGATTTTTTACTCAAGGAAGAAAAAAATTGGGCAAAATATAATGTAAAGGAAAACACAATTTTTAGCACAAAATAAAAATTCCGCATAACTATTTACTTTTCAAATTACTTTGCTTATTTGATTCAAGGTTCTAAAAATATAATTTTGGTAAATTTTTCAAAAAAGTTCAAGAAGATGTTTGGTGAATTCAAATTTGTTGAAAAAGTGGCTAAAAAATATTTAAGATTTTTTTTTATTTCAAAATTTTCATTACTTCAAAAAATATATTCTTAGTTTCTTTCAATCTTTTAAACTTTTTAATCAATTTTGAAATCTTTTCAAAACTTCCAAGTATATTTTAACATTATTTAAATCTAATAGGCATAAGAAATCTTTGATTGATTCAAATGTTTTGCAAAATAATAAGTTTCTTTTTATATTTCTTTTTGTAAAATTCTACCTAAAAAAGAATTAAAAAACACCATTTTTAAAAATTATTTTTGTGTTTATTTTTAAATTTATAAAAGTGTAATAAAAATTGAATAAATAGATTATTTATGTAAAGAATATTAAGATTCGTGATTTTAATAACATTAAGATGTTTTAAATTGTTTTCGGAAAAGCCATCAAAGTAAACAATTGCCTAAATTAAATTAAACGTTAAAAAATAAAATATTAAATATGTTTTGGAGTTGATTATTAATAACGCTTGGGAAATTCCAACTCATATAATTCCAAGAATGAAGTAAATATTTTGAAAAATCTTCTAATGATGAACAAAATATAATTTGCCAAACAAGCAGCAGCTTCATTCAGTTCGAATTAATAAAATGACTGTTTAAATTATTATTAAACTTTCGCGTTGCCCTAATAAACCGTCCGATTTTAATTTATCTATATAATTTACAAGTCACTTTTTGACCCACCTTGTGAATTATGTTTTTGTAATATGGTTTTTGTATTCAAATTTGAAATTCAGTTTTATCCTCGGTTTTATCACATCATACAGTTTTTAATTCTTACTAAATTAATTAATTACACAGCCACACAAAAAAATCTTTTTCCGTGTCTGGAGGTCAGACCATATTTACTGCATGCTTTTGGGGTCGCTGAATCCGAATCCTAGGTTCGAAAAATCCCAGCACGTTACGGTTCTGACATAACCTCAAAAAACCTCATAAGCATCTTTCTTTAGTTCGGGGGTCAGACAATGTTCGTTCTATGTGTTTGGGGTAGCTGAATCCTAATCCGAGGTTCAAAAAACTCCAGCACGTCAGGATTCTGACATAACCTTTAAAAATCCTCATAAGAATTGTTTTCGAGTTCGGAGGTCAGTCCATGTTTATTAAATGTTTTGGGGGTTGCTGAATCGGAATCCGAGGTCCAAAAAACTTCAGCACGTCAGCTATCTGACATAACCTCAAAAAATCTCAAAACTTTTTTTTAGTCCGGGCATCAGACAATATTCATTAATGTTTTTGGGATGGCTGAATCCAAATTCAAGGTCCAAAAAACTTCAGAATGTCAGGATTCTAAAATAACCTCAAAAAACTGCATAAGAATTTTTTTCTCGATTTCGGGGGTCTGACCATGGTTATTATATGTTTTTGGGGTCGCTGAATCGAAATTCGAGGTCCAAAAACTCTCAGCACTTAAGGATGCTGGCATAACCTCAAAAAACCTCATGACATTTTTGTTTCGTGTCTGGGGGTCAGAAAATGTTCATTATATGTTTTTGGGGTCGCCGAATACGAATCCAAGGTCCCAAAAACCCTAGGACATCAGGGTTCTGACATAACTTCAAAAAACCTAATTAACATTTTTTTTAGTTCATGGTCCGACCCCAGGGCTCGGAAAAAATTTTAATGTTATTTTCTGAGGTTATGTCAAAACCCTGACTTGCTGAGATTTTTTGGACCGCGGATTCTGATTCATGACCCCAAGAACATTTAATAAACATGGTCTGACCCCCGGACTCAAAAAAAAGTTTATGAGGTTTCTTGAGATTATGTGAAAACCCTAACTTTTTTAGATTTTTTTCACCTTGGATTTGGATTCACCGACCCCAAGAACATTTAATAAACATGGTCTGACCCCCGTACTCGCAAAAAAAAGTTTTATGAGGTTTATTATACAACGTTTATTACTTTATTTCTGCTTGGACACGTGAGTAGGCAGACCTGCTAGAGTAACATGTTAATTAAAAAAAATACTTTACATTTTGAGCATTGTTGTCTTTTTTCTTTTTTTTTGAGCTACAATAATAACGTCAGCGAATTTCGAAAATATGAAAAGAAGAGTTTCTGTAAATCTCGACTCATTTATTTGTTTATTTATTTTTGTGTACCTTTTTTTATTTCAGCTTAAAAAGGGCATCATATCTTTATGCTATTTAAACCAATTTTGAAGCCAGGAACATTTTTTTCTTATAAAGTAATTTAAGAATTTTTCTATTACATTTTTAAATATGCAAACAATTTCATTTTAAAAATTCTTCTCACCAAAATTAAAAGCCCTAATAAAATCTTACAGGATGCTTTCTTAAAGAAAATTTAAAAAATGCTAAAAAATATAAATGTAGGTTTTTACATTTTAAAGACGAAATTCTGATTTTTGATAAATATTTTTTTTAAATATAACCTTCGTGAAGATCAAAAGTGAAACAAAATTTAAAAGGCAAAAATTTCTAAAAATCTTAAATTTTTTAAATATGTTGGAAAAGGAACAATATGTAGGAAATTTTTTTGTTAACTTATTCATGACTGCAACTTTTATACGAAAGAGGAAAATTCATTTTTGAAAAATTATTGGAAAAAAAATACTTGCTGATTTCTTGAACAATTAAAAGGTCGATGTTGATTGGATGTTTAAATTTCAATTAAAAATTAAAAAATTAGGCAGGCTTACTAAACTTGACCAATACTTTATTTTCTATAAGATTATGTATAAAAATATTCTATTGTTTTGAATATAAAATGCACTATTATTTCATGATTGTAACAAATTAATTTACTTACCAGTGCTTACCTCTCCAGTTTCATTCATCGAAGCGATTAACACCAAATTTTGAAGAAAAATCTGCAGTAATATAATTTCGATGCATATTGCAAATGTTTTGGAAATCTTAAATATTTAAACAAATCCATTTATAGCTTCTCTAAATTTTATTCTTTACATTAAATTCTCAAAATTCTACAAATGATTAAGAAATATAAAAAATCATTTCGAAATTTATTTAGAAGCAGTTGCTACTCATGTATTGTTTCAACTTTGTACCATTTTTCATTGTCAATTAAATTAGAAAAATAATTTACACGTATAAAATGGAAGCTACTAGCATTTTCCAACTGAAAAATTTAAATTAAATGCAGTGAATTTGCCAAATTAAACTTTTTTATAAATTATAGAATTTAAAGATTCAGATTCATCCCCAGAAATATAAATCCACGTTATCATTTGTAAAGCTTTGAAGAATCAACCAATTAATTTTTAAAATTTCGAAATTATATCATTTTAAACGATTTCAGCTTGAAACATAAAAGAGTGATCGATTACATTTTTTATCAACAACACACTTCTTAAGTTATAAGTTAAATTATTTTTATTGACATAAATTTGTTATTTTTTTCAAATTTTAATTATTTAAAAGAATTTTTAGAACGTCTAAGCATTGTTTAAAATGAATCGCATGTTTCCTGCAATTGTAAGAAAATCCTGCCAAATTACAAAAATGTCCTTAAAATATTCCACATTCATTCTTAATAATTTTTTTAATCTTTCTAATTTTTTTTCATATTCTCATAAAATTCTTTTAAAACTTTTTCAAATTTAAAGAAAACCTTCTAAATTTTTGGTTTGAAATTTTGTTAATACACGTACACTATTCATTTAAATTATTTGAAATCATTTAATAAAATTTATTGATTTTGAATTTTTTCCAAACATCTAAATATCTCTTCACCTTACTCCCATTTTTTCTAAGTTTATGTTTTTGTTTATTTTTGAATACTTAATTATTATCTTTCTTAATGAAAAAATTTCAAATTTAATGGTTTAAAAATGCAATATTTTAGATGGAAATAATATTTGAAATGTAATACAAGCCTTTAATTATGATTATATTATTTTAAAGTTATTTAAAAATTTTAAATTGTTAATAAAGTTCCAATCGGGCGTTTACATTTCTTGAACTAGTAAGACTTTCCAATTGAAAATCTTGAAGTACAATTCAATTTGAGAAATCATGAATTAATTTATATTCATAGTTTATCAAAAAATTGCTGTTTTTTTTTACAAAAATTTTAAATTGTAAACGCTTCTAATTATGAATTTTTTTAGGTCTTTGAACTGCATTTTATAATTCTTTAAATTAAAATTTTCGCTTAAAAATTAAAAATCTAAAATGGAATATTGATTATCATAATTTTAAAAAATAACAATTTTTACTAATGATTTGAAAGATGGTTGTAATAAAAGTGAGGCAGATTTTTTCTCTAAAAATTGGTAAAATGCCCGGTCAAAGAAATGAATTCACTGTCATTTCCCGATTTTTCCCGGTCTTATAAAATTCCCGGTCATTTCCTGGTTTCCCGGCCTTAAGTAAAACATTATCTTTTTGTACTTAGTGACGAATCACTACCCCGAATCCTTATAAAAAACAACAGATAATAGGAGAAACTTTCAAAATCTGTTTTCTAACAATAAAAAAAAAATATTTAAAAATTTTTTTAATTTATCTGCTATATCATCAGAGATTGTACCTTACCGACAGTAGATCAACCCTCTAAACCATGGAGGCAGAAAATCTACACAATATCGATCAAGTTAAGAATCTTCAATAACAGAAAAATGCTTAACGTCTTAATAAGACTAGATGGAAAATAATTTTAATTTAAAAGAAAAATAATTAAAATACTAATACATTTATCACTAAAATACTAAAATACTAAGAGAATATTGAATAAATTTTGAAATCGAATATAAATGGGTTTTCTCATCTTCTTTCAGTACACATCGTATGTCTTCTAAAAAAAAAGAGATCAGTCACCCTCTCGCGAGTGTTGAAGAAAGCGTGACGTTTAAAAATTGCGCAACGTCAGAATTAAGTTTTTCCACTTAACTGTCAGGTTTCATGAAATACGAAGACTGCGATGTTTATCCTCTGGGAATAGTGCTTGCTGTAAAATGTAAAATGTAGGTACTTATGAAAAGTATCCAAGTGAAAAAGGTTTTCTTCTCTGAGTAGGAATTCACCCCTTTATTGCCCGGGCTAGTGCACTTAGAAGGAGTCAATACAAATATATATTTATTTATATATGGATATAGATCTATGTATATAGATTGCGAAGTTTCATGGCCGGAAGTTTGCTGATGAAGTAATAGACACTCAAACTATCTTCTCTCTATCAACAGTTCATAAAAGCCCTCGGAATCGCTACAAGATCTTAACTAAGATTAGGTGATATTATCTACCTTCCTTTGGAGATAAGAAATTGTAATTATTATCACATCCTAATGGATATTAGACTCAAAATAAAGTTTGTTTCATTTTATTTTGAAGATACTAATTTCGAATTAAAGATGGATATTGAATATAAGAGGGTAATACATATTATACATTAGGGTTGCCCTTCTTTCTCACTTTTTGAATTCCTTTGTTCTTATTTCCAAGTTTTGCTCGAATTCCCAACAAAATGATATCCAAATTAGAGCCAAATCGGTTAATATTTAAGGTTAGCCGAGAGACCATGAAGTTCCTCGTTGATTTAAGTTTCCCTTTCCCCATTTCCTCTCACTTCCCCCTCCACAATACCCCTTATGTCTTTTACTACTCCTGTCCTAATTTCCCCTCATTATCTCTGACTGCTCAACATGTCGAGTACTGCCCCTCCCCTAATTTTCCCTCACTTCTTCTACTTCCGATTTCATAATTTCCCCTCTCTTCCTCTCTTATTTACACTTAGTTCCACTTAACCCCCTCCCACCCTTATTTCCCCTCACATGCCATACTTCTCCTTTCACCATTTCCCCTTACTTCTCCTACTTCTAATCCCATAATTTTCTCTCACTTCTGCTACACTCATTTCTCCCTACTTTCCCTACTTCCCTTTTGTTTTACCCTTTCTTTCCCTTCTCTACACTCATTTCCCATTACTTTTCGTACTCCCATTTCAATCATTTTTCTTAACCTAAAGGAATCTGCATTATCATCGGAGATAGTTACCATCAATCAGTGTAGATATTCCACAATCCGTGAAAATAGAAATCAACACTATTGATCAAGTTAACTCTAAAAATAACAGAAAATACTTACCTAACGAAATTCCTGACTAGATTGAAAATCAATTTAAAAAATTTTCAAATGAAATTTTTTCTGAAAAAACAAGATCTATTGAGATTTCTGATGATAATACAGATTCCTTTGAATTACTCTTATCATAAATGTTACACCTGGCTTGAAATAGCGTGTATTTTTGAAAAAAGATTCTTCGTTGGGTGTCTAATCGCTTAACGGTAAAGCACCCGACCGGCAATCGTAAGTTCTGTGGTTCGATTCCCAGTGAATTGAAGTGAGTAGATCTTTTTTTTCAACTTAACTTTGAAATTTTCTTTACATTTAATATAGGAAAAAATCACCTTTTTCTAAATCTGATATTTGAGAAAAGTCTTTTAAAAATAATTCCAAGTTTAAATACATTATTCAGTATTTTTTAGAGAATAAGATTCAATCGTAAATTTGAGATTGAAAGACTTTAGGGATTAGGTCATTCTTATAAGACCCCAAATAAAACCCCATGAGTGACAAATTTGAAATTTACGTAATATCACAATTCACCGTCGCTTTTTCACATTTTGTCTTTTTTAAACATTAACCTTTTTTAACAATTATGTGCATTTAAAAAATATTTATTATCAGACGTATTAAGAACCTTTCTTTATAATTAATTCCATACAAAATTTCCAAGGAAATTTAAAAAAATATATTTCAGATATTATACACATTTTTTACCTATACTCAATTAATTAAATGTAAATTTAATTTTTAATTTACTATATTTAAAAAATTTAATTAATTTGTTCAATAATTTAGTGTTTACATACAATTCAGTATGATAGAAATTATATTAATTCAGATTTATTTCGTAAAAAGAGTTAGTTTTTTTCTTTATTAATAAAAAAAGACAATTTGATTTAATTTAAGTTGTTTCAGCTATTTATTTATATTTTTAGTAAAAAGTCTAACTTCAATTTAATATGTGTAATGTATCTCGTAGAAGTAAGTTGGTTATATTTTGTTTAATTTTATGGTGACAGTGTATCATGACCTTAAAACTGCGTGAGAAAAAATCAAGTTTATGATACTCACTTGGATTACTTCATAAATTTTTTACGAGCACTCGATCTATATAAAAGTTGGCACATTTGAAAGGGATAATTTTATTTTGTAAATATGTAATGAAACTGCATCTTTATGGAACTTATGGTTCTTTTGTATGAAATCATTTTTAAATACATTTTTACACAAATTTTATTTTTAAATACTTTTTAAATGTTTTGATAAGCAGTTAAATAAACAATATGACTAAATTCTATTGTTATTTTTAAATTAGTAATAAAAAATATTAGTTAAAGTAGGTGCTTTGCGCCTAAGAAAAAGTGTTTCGTAGTCTAATTAAGACGCTTATAATTTCCCACCCGTACGTCCTCAAATTTCCCTCTTACCCTCCCTAAACTTCCACCTTCCACCCCTCCCTTCACAAGCTTCTCTATAATCTACCTTACCCCTTCCACACTTCCACAGATTATACTCCCCTTCCCCTACTTCCCTTTGACACAATTCCCTATACTTCCTCTAACACCCTCACCTTATCTTACTTTGCCTAGTCCCCCTCCCGTATATTATTTTACCCTGCCACATTTCTCTTAATTCGCCAACATTCAGTCCCCTAAGTCCCAGACACTTACCCTCTTCTCTATTTCCCATAATTTCCCCTTACATACCCTTCCAATAATTCCTTTATTTCCTCTCACTTTAACTCACTACCCCTACTCCCAATCTTCTTATATCCTCTTATTTCCCATTCATTCATTTCCCCTCGCATCCCCTACTTTTTGTTCTCAAAATTGCCACCATTTCTCTTTATTTCCTATTGTTTCCCTTTCCTAATTTCCTCTCAAGTAGGGCAAGGGAGGAAAAATTTTGGGAGTGGTAGTAGAGTTAGCGAGGGGAAAAAAGAGTGAGGAACTAAAAGAAAGGAAAATAGGGATAATAAAGGAAAATGATAAGAGTGGAAGAAGTAGAATTAACAGAAAAAAGAGGGACAGGAAGTATAAAAAGTAAGGGAAAATAAGATCAAAAGTTCTGAAATGTGGGAAAGAGAAGTAAAGGAAGAGATGGAAAATGGGGCAAGGGTAACTAAATAGAATGAGGGAAAGAGAAGTAAGAGCAGTGTATGGAAAATATGAGAAGGGAAGTAGAACAATTAAAAGAAGTAGGGCAGTAATAGGAAATTATCAGAAAAGACGTAGGAGAAGTATGAGTAAATAAGTTGAAATATGATAAGTATAGATATATAATGGGGGAGGGACTAGAGGAAATCACGGTAGATGAAGAAGGAGAAGTGAGTGGAAAGCAAAGGTGGAGAAGTATAGAAAATATGAAGAAATTCGGGAAATGAGGAGAAAAGGTAGAGTTAATTACGAAAAATGAGAAATAAGGAAATAAGTTAAAAATATAGGGAATAAGAGGAGAGGAAATAGAGAAAGTGAGAAAAATTAGAAAGGAGAAGTAGAGGAAGTGAGAGGAAGTAGCAAATATGTTCGGAAGTGAGAGAAGCTAGCGAGGAGAATTTAGGAGTGTGCTAGTAGTGTAAAGCGAGTGATTTAGGGATGAAAATCGATGGCTAGGAAAATTACGTAGAGAAAATGAGTGTGTGATGAGGAAGCGATGAGAGGAAGAAGTAAAGGAGGAAGAAGTTGAGCAGGAGAGAGAAAACGAAGTTTAAAATAAGTGTACGTCAACTAGGAGAGGAAATTGGAAAAATGGGAAGTAGAGGAAGTATAGGTATATGAAAATCGAGCAATAGTGACAATTACGAGAAATAAAGTAGGGGAAATAAGTGCAAAGCAGAGGTTAGGAGGTAGATAAAATAAGGGAAAGTGTTAAAAATAAGAGAGAGCAGGTAGAGTAAATATGGAGAAATGTGTAGAGAATATAAGAAATGAGGGAAAGCGAAGTAGGAAAAGTAAGAAAAAACTCGGAAGCAGAAGTAGAGTAAGTGAGAGGAAGTAAGGGAAATGATTGGAAGTGAGAAAGGGTAGTAGGTTGAATCAAGAAGCATGCTGGAAAGGTAATTTGGATGATTAAGGTATGAGAACCGAAGGCTGGGAAAGGGATGTAAAAAAGGCAATGACAATGGCAGATATTTTATTTATTATATGAGGGTAGGAGGACTAGGGGAAATTACGGAAGATAAAATAAGGGAAGTGAGTGTAAAGCAGGGTTAGGATGTAGGAAAAAAAAAGAAATACTAGGAAATGCGAGAGAAGAGAAGATTGGTAGGGAAAATTAGAAGAAATTAAGGATAAAGAAGTGAGTGGAAAGTATGAGGAATTAGGGTAGAGGAAATAGGGAAGTAAAAGAAAAATTAGGATAAAGAAGTAAAAGAAATGAGAGGAACTGGGAGAAATTATTAGAAGTGAGAGAGGGTAGTGAGGAGAATTGAGAATCGTGCTAGTAGATTAGTGCGGGTAAACGGGAAGCGAAGGTTAAAGTAAATGGTGGTCAACTAGAGAGGAAAGGGGCAGCAGAGGAAGTAGCGGTATAGGACTGGAGGAGAACTACCAGAAATTACGGGAGATGACGTAAGGGAAGTAAATGGAAAGCAAGGATAGCAGTTAGAACAATGAGAAGAAATGTTAAAAAATAAGGGAGGGAAGGTAGATAAAATTAACAAAAATGAGGGATAGGGAAGTGAGTATAAAATATGGAAAATAATGAGAGAGGAAGTAGAGCAAGTATGAAAAATTAGAAATAAGTAGAGAAAGTAAGTGGAAGGGAGAGAAAGTTGGAAAAATGATTGGAAGTGAGAAAGGGTAGCGAGAAGAATTGAAAGGAGGGCTTGTAGGGTAGAGCGAATGATCAAGGGATAAGAGTCGAAGGCTGTGAAAGAAACGTAGAAAAAAAGAGTGGTAGCTTAGGAAAAGAGGAAAGGAGAAGGTAATGGAGCGAGACGGGGAAAAAGCGAATGAGTAAAGGTTTTAAAAATCAACTAAAAGAGGAAAGGGGAAATAAGGGAAGTAGGCTTGGGAGATTACGGGAGCGACGGGGAGTCTACTTTCATACATTTTTTTATGAAAATGCAGTTGTATAGTTTTTTCATCAGAGTGATAAAATACGTTTTCATTTCACAAAGTTTCGCATAATTAATTTGAATATAAATGCTGGTTTCTGAATTTTGTATAATAGGCAGTGAATAAAGTGCACATGTAATTTGTTTTAAGTATGAGAATTGTGGAAAGCATCTGCTGTTTGAGGAAGTCAAAGACGGCCCTGAAAGGGAGAATGTGGAGGAGGATGGAGTTCAGAGGCAAGAGCAAGAGGAAGAGGGAGTGGAAAAATGGAGAGGCGGCAATAAGTAAGAGATGGAGGAAGAGAGAGAGAAAAAGGGAGAGAGGAATACAGGGTGAGAGAGTAAGCGAGAGAGAGAGATAAAGAGAGAGAGAGAGAAGTAAGCAAGAAAGAAATAAAGAGTAGATAACCAAGAGGAAACTCAGAGTGTAAGATAGTGAGGTCTGAGTGGATGATTAATGCCAGACAAACTTAACTAACCGCTTCGCTCCGCGGACGTGCATAAATATATTATCCGTCAGGTTGGCACGTTGAGTTGCGTTCCACTGAAATTATGGATTTTTGTAAAACCTCCCTTATTATCGCAACTTTTCTCATCAATTTTCTTGCTACTGGGGTGGGCGATTCTAAAAAAAAAGCGGAGTAGAATCACAAATTTTTTGATTTAAATCTTCCGATTATTCGATCTAAAATAATCAAATCTTTAATTGAATTTTTAAAAATTATACCGAGGGGAAAATAACCCCTTAAAGCGTTTTTCAGATGATTACCAAGAAGGTTACGTTTCTACCGGAAAAGACGAATTTTTAACAAAATATATGAATTTTCAACGACAAGAGTTAAATTCAATTTATGAAAATTTTCGGAATCTCTTAGAATTCCTTAAATCCCTAAATTTCGTACGAGACCCCGTGATATTTTTTTTAACGTTTGGAAATCCTTCAAAAACTTTGTAAATTCCAGAAATCTCTAAAAGGCTCTGAAAATTACAGGAGATTGTTTTAAATCTTTATGAATTCCTTTAAATTCTTTGGAATATACTTCTCATCCATTATAATTTATCACAATTATATAAAATCCTTTGAAATCTTTGGAAATCTATGAAACTTTTCGAAATCTTCTAGGACTCTTTAAACCCCATAAAATCACTATAAATCTTTCCAAATCCTTAATTTTCCTTGAAATCCTCAAAAACTCTCAAATTTACTTGAAATCCCGAAAAATCTTCTAAATTACTTGAAAATCCTTTTAAATTGTTTAAGGCAATACTTTTGAAATCCTTAGAAATCTTTAGGGATTTCTTGAAACCCGTAAAATCTCAAAAATTTGCATAAAGTTCTGTACAATCCTTTTTTAATACTCATGAAGCTCGTGAAATGCTATGAAATTAATTAAAATATCATAAAACTTTTGGGAGTCTTCTAAAATATTTTCAAATGCTTCAATATCCTTTAGAATACTCGAAAATCGTTCAGAATGTCTGGAAATTTATGAAAATTGTTTTAAATGTGAAAAATCATTTAAAATCTTTAGAAATCCTGCCAAATCCTCAGACATTCTTGAAATTCTTTTAAATCTGTAGAATTTGCCTCAAATCCTTTTATTCCTAATGCAATCAGTTTATATTTCTAGAAATGTCATTGTTTTTAGTTCCGTAAAATTCGTTGATATCTTCGGAAATCTATGAATATTGCAGAATTTCTTTAAATGCTCTAATTCCCTCAAAATTACTTTAAATTCTTCCAAATTCTTAGAGATTTCTTAAAATTCTTGAGAATTCTTCAAATTCGCTTAAAATCGATTAAGATTTCTCAAAATCCCCAAAACTCCTTTCAAATATTTGGAAATTTTACGAATTTCTTCAAAATCATTAAGAATTATTAAATACTTTTTTACATTACGTAAGATCTTTTGAAATCTTTAAAAATCTAGAAATCCTTCGGAATTTCTTCAGTTTCTTCAAATCCCTAAAAATCTCGCAAATTTGCTTAAAATTTTCGTAACATCCTTTGTATTACTTGAAAATCCATTTGGATTCTTCAGAAAAAAAATGTGTTGAAAATTATTTGAAATCTTTGTCAAGTCCTTGAAAGCTAGCAATATCTTAAAATTTCTTGAAATCTTGTGAATCTCTCTGAAATCAACCAAAAATCCTGGATACCTTTGAAATCGTTGAGGATATTTTGCAATATCTTGAAATGCTTCAGAATCCTTTGAAATATTTGGAAATCTTTCAGTCTATCTATAAATTTATGGAATTTTTTTTAATTATGAAAAATCCTTTAAAATCTCCCGAAATCCTTTTAAGTACTGAGAGACTATTGAAATAGTGGAAATCTTAAATTTGGGAATTCCTTCAAATTCTTTAAATGAATCCCTCCAAATTCTTTAAACAATCTAAAAGTTGTCTATAATTTCGTGACATTATTTAAAATCTCTGGAAATCCATTAAAATGTGTCACAATTTCTCAATATCCACTAAAACTCTTTTAAGTATTTGAAAATTTATAGGAATTCTTGAAATAGATTAACGCTGTTTTTAATTCCGCAAAATTGTTTGAAGTCTTTGAAAATTCATGAAATAAAATTTGCTTAAAATCCCGAGAAATCGTTTGCAATATTTGAGAATCCCTTTTAATTCCTCAGAATACTACAGAATCCTTTCTAATCCCTCGAAATTTCTTGAAATCCTTTAAAATCTTTAAAAGTCGCTTATGATCCCGTAAAATCCCTTAAGGTGTTTGAAAATCTATTCAAATACTCAGTAAGAAATTTCTTGAAATTCCTTTCAATCGCTGAAAATCCTTTGAAACATCTAGAAATTCATTAAAATCTTTAAAATTCTTTGAAATCCTCTAAAACCTTTTAAAATATTTAGAAATCTCAAAATCCCTCAATTTCGCTTGTAATGCCTTCAAATTCCTTGAGGTGTTTGAAAATCCCATAAAATAATCAGAGATTTCTTGAAATCAATTTAAATAATAATAATAATAATATCTAGAAGAAGATTTTAAAGGACTTCAAGCAATCCCTAAGGATTTGAAAAAATTATACAGGATTTTAAAGGATAGAAATCCTTTAAAATCCTGT
>NC_046659.1:140203132-140271805 GCF_010883055.1 Belonocnema kinseyi | reverse complement strand
TTAAAGGATAGAAATCCTTTAAAATCCTGTATAATTTTTTCAAATCCTTAGGGATTGCTTGAAGTCCTTTAAAATCTCTCGACATTTCTTAAACCATTTAAACCATTTTCCAATCTGGAAAATTCCCTTGTAAACATTCAGAATGTCTAAAAATGTATTAACATTTTTTTAAATTATGCAAAATCCTTTTAAATCTTGGAAAATTTCGTAGATTCTTAAGATTCCTTAATCTCTCAAAAGTCGCTTGAAATTCTGTAAAATCCTTCAAAATATAGGGAATTTCTTTGTCATCGTTATGATTATTTAATCCTTAACAATCGGGCGTCATCCCGTAAAGTCCTTTAAAAATTTTAGAAGTCTTTAAGAAACCTTCACTAATTTTTTGAAATCCTTTTAAATCTGTAGAAACTTCTTAAAATCTCTTAAAATGTTTTGAACTCCGTTGGAATCCATTTGAATTTTAAAATATTTTTAATTTCATAGTCCTCCAACATGCCCTATAAAACCCTTTAATCTTTATAAATCTATAAAACTTTTGAAATTACTTAAGTTGCTTGAAATTCCGTAAAATCCTATAAAATCTTTTGAGATCCTTTTAAATCCTTAGGAATTTTTTGAAATCTGTGAAATCTCACAAATTTGCTTAAAATTCCGTAAGAGCCTTTGCAATAAGAAATTTCTTTAAAATTATTTGAAATCTTTATCAATCCTTTGATATACAGTGATATCTTTAAAATTATTTAAATCTCGTAAATTACTCTTTACTCAACCAAAAATCGAGGAGACCTTTCGAAGTCCTTAAAAATCTTCTACAATTTTTGTTCTAAAATGATTGAGAATATTTTGAAATATTTGAAAATTGTACGAAACTTCTTGGGATCTATAAACATTTTTTTTAAATCCGTGAAATCCTTTGAAATCTTTCGAAATCCTTTAAAATCCTCAGAGGTTCTTGAAATCGAGGAAACCTTGAAATTGGGGATCATTTAAAATACTCTAAAGAATTTGGAAATCATTAGGAATTTCTTTAAATACATTAACATTATTTTTACTTTTTCAATAATGTTTGAAATCTTTAAAAAAGACTGTAAGGTCCTTCAAAATCCCAGATCCTTAGAGCTTCACATAAATCCTTTAAATCTCTCAAAATTTTATAAAATTCCATAAAATTCTTTGGAATGTTTGCGAAGCCCTTAAAAAAATTGGAATTTCTCAAGATCCTATAATATCTTTGAAATTCTCTTGAAATTCCATAAAGTCCTTAAAAATCTTTAGAAACCTTTTAAAAATTCTAATTGATTTTTTTGAAATCCTTTAAAATCTGTGGAAACTGCTTAAGATCCCTTAAAATTTTTCGACATCTATTAAAATCCATTAAAATTGCAAGGTATCATTAGGAATTTTCTAAAATCCGTTAAAATTTTTTTAATTTCGTAAAATCCTTTAAAATCTTTAGAAATCTATGAAATCCTTCGTAATCTCCTAAAATCCTTTAATTCCTTTTAAAAAACCATGAAATTCTACCAGATCCTTAAAGTTTTATGGAAATCCTTAAAATCTCCAATTCGCTTTTAATCCCATAATATCCTTTAAAATCGCTTTATTTTTTCATAACCTTACGAACTTTTTAAAATGCTTCAAGAATCCTGAAATTTTCTTTAAATCCCGTAAAATTCTTGCAAATACTAAAGAATTCCTTCAAATCCTGCGGAATTTCTTAAAACCCCTTACAATCTCTAAAACTCGCTTGAAATGCCGTGAAATCTTTGTAAATACCTTAAAGTCTATTAAAATTTCTCGCAATCCTCTAAAGTCCTTTAAAATATTTAGAAATTTTACGCATTTCCTTGAAATATTTCAAAAATGCTTAAAATCCATCAAAAAATTTTTAATTTGATAAACCCTTTGAAATCTTGATATATCTATGAAATCCTTTGGAATCTCCTTATATTTTTTTAATCCCTCAAAATCGGTTTTAATCCCATAAAATTCCTTTAAAAATCTTGTAATTCTACCAAAACCTTAGGAACTTTTTGAAACCCTTTAGAATCTCTCAAATTTGATTAAATTCTCATAAAATCCTCTGAAGTATTCAAGAATTTTTTTAAATCCTTCGGAATTTCCTGAAATATTTTTTAATTTTTAAAATTCGCTTGAAATTCCGTAGAATTGTTTGAAATCTTTTATTTTTAGTAATCCCGTGACATCCTTCAAAATTGTTCGAAATCCTTCCAAGTCCTCAGACATTTCTTGAAATCTTTTTAATCTCTACAATTTGCTTAAAATCCTTTAAAATCGATTAATTGGCTTAAAATAATTAATTAATAATTAAAAATAAGGATCTCCTGAAAATATTACTGCTCCTGTACTTCTAAGTGTATCCTGAACAATTTAATCATTTTGAAGTTTCTCGATTGGATAGTAAAGCTTCAGAAATGTTATTAATAAAAAAAATACTTTTTACCACTTTCAAAACTTTTCTAAATTTCAACTCACGATTTTTTGTCTTAACTAAACTGAATTTCCTAGACGTATTGTTCTCATTTACAGTTGTTCATCCTCTCTCATTTTCTTTACAGCCTCAGAATGTTATGTTTCCTCGAATAATCGCATTGTTTCTTCTTTTGAGTCTTCTCTGCACAATTTTCTGTCAAATAAAAAAAAACTAATGACAGGTTTGTATATGAAAAGCGCGTGAAACATAGACCAAGGAAAATTATTCTTTCGCAAATTTGCATAGTCTCGCGACCACCTGTAGAGAAGACTCCTGTAGTCGGCCCATTGTTACTCGAAGGATGAAAGGAGGTACCTTAATTCTTCATAAATTACATGAGCTTTGTAGATCCCTTGAATTATGGAAATAATTAAAAAATAATTAATCTTCATTACTTACTGAGACTATAGGAATATTTTATTAAATAAATCTCTTATCCAAGAAGGTGTGGATTTCCGGACAGTTAGGGTACGTGGGTTAGCGTTTGCAGATGACAAGCACGTGAATCCTGGTGGCTTATTTCCTGGGTTCTTTAGCCTTTTACGGAAATGTTTTTTGCATTAACTCTGACCAACAATATAATTTATAAAATTAATAAACCATTTAAATTTGTTTATTTGTTAAATACCTCGTCAATAATAAATTAAGAGAGGAAATTACAAAAAAAATAAGAATGACGCTATTGTCCTGTTATCTCAAAATAAATGCGATGGAAAATCCTTTTTCCAGAAACTTAAATAGTTTATTTTTAATGTTATTATTTAGGATTTGAAGAAAAATACGCATTCTATCGAACAATAATAAATAGTTCATTTATATACCTATTTTTCGGTGAAAAACTTTTGTTTACTAGTTTTTTCCTCTTGGCTTGTTTTTCCAAAAATTAATTTTTTTATTGTTATTCGAAGAATTTCATCAAACTTTTTTGAGCTTAGGGTTCTTTTTTCTTTTTTTAAAAAAGCCTAGTTTCTTTCCTTTAAATATCTTCAGCTTTGAAGGATTTATATGGATTTTAAAGGATTTTAAAAGATTTCAAGGGTATTTACAGAATTTCTAAGGCTTTTAAATATTTTAGGGAATTTTCAAAACTTTTAAACATTTCAAGAAAACTTAAAAGATTTTACGGCAGTTTGTAAAGAATTTCTTTAAATTTTGCAAAATTTGAAAGGATTCTATAGGAATAATGAGATGTTGGGAAATAGAAAAGAATTCAGAGGATTTTAGAGGGTTTCCAATATTTAAAAATATTACAAAGGATTCTTCAGGGATGTTATAAGATTTTTAAGAAACCCAGTAATCCTAAGGGAATTTAAAGGCTCTCGATAAGGTATTTTAATACATTTCAAATATCTCTTTTAAAAATAAAACAGTTAAATTTTAAGTAAAAAAATTAATTTTTAACAACAACAAAAATTTATTTTTTAATCAACCAGTTGCCATATTTTATTTTCAAACAAGCAGTTAAATTTTCAAATAAACAAATCAACTTTTAACTACAAAGATGAATTTCTGAGAATATAGTTGACTTTCAACACGAAAAGTTTAATTATTAATAAAAATATGATTTATTGATCGAAAATATAATAGTTTATATTTCAAACCAAATAAACAAAAGAATTGCGAACCAAATGTTAAAGTTAGATTTTCAGCAAATAATAATTTTAACAAGAATAAAAAAATTTCGAAACCAACAGATACATTTTCAACTAAAATTATGTGTTTTTAGACCAAAATGAGAAATTTTTAACAAATGAATATTTTTCAGTTAAGAAAATAAAATAGTATGCGTCCCCAACAGAAAGGGTAACTGTGAACCAATCACTTGCATTTGTAAGTAAGAAAGGAAATATTTAACTAAAAATGTCAATTTTCATAAAAAATTGGCAGAATTAAAAAAACAGTTAATCCTTAAACCACAAATATAAACCTTTAATCAACCAAATCAATTTGTAACAAAATGGTTAAACTTTTACCCACGTATTTGGATTTTCGATTGGAAAATAATAATTTAAAAAAAAATAGATGATTTTTCAATGAAAAAAATTAACTTTTAACCGAATAAGATCAGTTTTCACCGAATAATGAAGCAGTAGAAACTTCAACCAACAAGGATGACTTTTCAAAAACATTATTGAAGAAAATAATAACAAGGATTTAAGGATTTTAAAGAATTTTGAACATTTGGCGAGATTCCAAAGATTTTAGGGACTTTTCAAGAGATTAAAAAAAATTTGAAGAAACTTTTAGAGTTTTAAAAAATTTCCCAGTATAGCAAAAGATTTAGAGGTATTTTGTAAGACCTATAAATGTTTAGGATATTGAAAAAGGCGCTAAAGGATTTCAGAGGATTTTCAAAATTCACAAATCCTTTAAATGATTTTTAAGAGAACTTTGAGGATTTTTGAGGATTTTAGTAATTCTAAGTGATTTTAAAGATTTTCAATCAGGATTTTGAATACATTTTTAAAACATTTTAAAAGTGTCTTACTAGTTTTGAAGAATTTTAAAGGTTTTGTGTTGGAAAATAATCGACACGTATTTTTTTATTTCAATGTGATACTAGAAAATAACAATATAGTACATTTTTATAAACAATTTTATTTATTTTGAACTAGAAACCTTTTTCTTCCGTTTTTTTTTAACATTTTTGTTCAAGATTCCCCAGTGGGCACAAAATTTAGCGACGTCTTTACGACATCCTTACGACATCTTTACGACAACTTTACGACATCCTATGTCCATGTCGTTCCGGTGTCTCTGCGATATCGTAAAGACATCGTCAAATCATACGACTCATTTGCGATATCGTAAAGACACCTTAACGACATGGACATGGGATGTCGTAAAGTTGTTGTAAAGATGTCGTAACGATGTCGTAAAGACGTTGCCAAATTGTGTGCCCGATGAGTAAAAAATTGTTAATAAAAATGCACTATGTTGTTCTGAAAAAAACAAGAGGTATGTTATACCATTTTGCAAAGCTTGTGGGGTAATGCGTATTTTCAGTAGAAGAACAATTTTTTCTTTTTAAAACTTCTTTCACAGTGAGCGATTTCAAACAAAAGCGGGTGCAATTTTCCAGATTAGCATCCGCTCCCGGCGAAATCCTGCGGTTGTCCTTATGACAAATTTTTAATTATATATATATATATATATAAGTCAGTGAGTAGGAGAAGCGAAGGAGAGATATAGGAGAGAAAGCGTTACGCTGGAAGTGTTACCACACTGTAAAACTCTCAAATTGGAAAATTCTAGAATAATAAAATTTCCTAATTGATAAATTCCCAGATAATCAAATTCCCAACAGATAATTGCCGAAGTATACAATATTCAAACTAGAAAATTCCCTAATTTAAACAACAAAAAATTCATTTTATAAATATTTATTAAAAATACAATAATCAAGTATCGTGATAATAGACAAATTATTTGTGATGTTCAGAGTTTCTGAAAATCATTGCTTGAATTTAAAATAACAAGAATTGAAGAAAATTTTAATCTAGCAATATTTTTTTTCAATTATAGTTATTTTAAATTCAAAACATGGATTCCTGAAACTTTAAGCTTAAAATTTGGTTGTTGTGTCTTTAATAAATAAATAGTATTTATAGCAAAAATTGTATTTGTTTGAATCCGGAAGTTTTCAAGTTGAGATATTTTATAAATCGGCAATTTGCTGTCGGAAATTTTATTCCAGAAGTTTCAAATTGGTGAAGTTTAATGTTCGGATCGTTTCGGATTTTTCAAAATAATGTATCCAAGACTTATTGAAACCAGTAAAAATGAGGTAGTTGAGTATTCTAATATTACGTCACACGCGGTCGGTAATGTCGAAATCTATATGGCTTTACAACTTGGTGGGCTACAAAGCATTGATGACATAGAATTTTGACTAGAATTGATTTTTTTAGACGAAAGTAAGTGAAAAATCGTGATATCGCTTTGCTTTTCAGATAGAAAAGCTATTTCTTTAAGTATTGCTAGCATTTTGGAAATTCTGCGCTTTGGACAATCCATCTAGAAAAAATATAATGTGCCGTGATTGAGGTTAGGTTGCTTTGTTGTCATAGTTGGTGGTGATAATTTTAGAATTTTCATGATGCGTTCAAGTGCGTTTTCCAAAAATGTCAAGCGATTGTTTTTGCACCATGAAAGGTGCAAAATCCTCGCCGGATTTTTTTCGAAATCTCTTTAACTTCTTTAATATCACTTAAAATCTTTCGAAGTTTCTTGAAATTGACTAAAATTAATTAAAATGTCTTATAATGCTTTAAATTTTCTTAAAGTCCTTAAAACTCCTTGAAAATCATTAAAATCTTAGAATTCTTCAAATCCCTTAAAATACTTTAAAATTTTTTTTATCTTTTTAGATAACTTTTCAATAACTTGCTTAACATTCTTTAAAATAACTAAAACTGTCTTACAATCTTATAAAATATCTTGTAAATCTTCAGATCTTTTTGAATTATATTTAAACCCTTTAAAAAAAATGTTTAAAATCCCATCAAGGCCCTTAAAATTCCTTAAAATCACTTGAATTCTTAGAAATCCTGTCGGATTTCTGGAAAATCCTTAAACTCCTCCGACATTTTTTGAAATCCCTTCAGCTTCTTTAATATTATTTCAAATGTTTTGAAAATGACTAAAATGATTAAAATTCTTTAAATTCTCTTGAATTCCTTAAAATATTTCAATTTCTTTTATCCCTTGGAATCTCTTTAAATTTATTGAAATCTTTTTAAATAATTCCATTAATTCGCTTGACATTCTTCTGAATCACTTTAAATCCCTTAAAATCTTATAAAATCTCTTGTATAATTTTAAACCTTTTTCGATTCTTTAAAAAACCTTTGAAATTTCTTGAAAATCATTAATTTCTGCAATTTTTTAAAATCATTTCAAATCATTACAAATCTCTGGAGAACAATCTTCTTTTAAATTGAAGCATCTCAAATCTGAAGAATTTAAGATTAAAATTTCAAAAATAGGACAAGTTCAAGTAGTAAAAATAAAATATTTTATTTTTAGAAAGTCAACTGGAATCTTGTTTAGATGAAAATTTAACTTTTTTTGAATAGGTTTTATTGTCTAATTCATCTGTTTTAGAAGAAATGCCATCATTCTTGAATAAAAGTGGAACTCTTCGGTTGAAAATTGAACCCTTTTTTGATAGTCTGTCTTTTCGATTTGAAAATTTGCCTGCTTTGGCAGAAAATTTTAATATTTCGTAGAAAAATACTTTCTGTTTAAAATTCATATTTTGGTGCTCAAAAACAAACTGAAATCTTTTCTAGATGAAAGTTCCACTTCTAAAAAAAATGTGTAGTTTTTAAATACAAGTTCATCTGTTTTAGTAAAAAATTTACCCTTTTTTTGATAAAAATAAAAGTATTTGTTGGAGAATTCAACTATTTTTTAAAAAGTCATCCTTTTTGGTTAAAAATACGTCTTTTTGGATTGAAAATTAAATTTTTTCGTAGAAAATTATTTCTTGTTTAAAAAGTCAAAACTTGTTCGTGAAAATTCGACTGAAATCTTTTTCAAAAGAAAGATAAACTATTTTTTTTTATTTTGTTGAAAATTAATCTGTTTCAATTTCAAACTTCCCTACTTGTGTAAAAGTTAAACTACACTGTTAATTTTTTTTTATTATTATTGAACGCTTATATCTGGTTGAAAATTCAACTGCTTAGTAGAAAATACTTTCTTTTTTGGTTTAAAATTAATTTTTTAACCGAAAATGTAACTTATCCATTTTTTTAGGATTGTCATTTTTTAGTAGGAAATTTACATTTTTTAGTAAGAAAATAAGTTTTTAGTTTGAAATTCCATTTTTGTTGCATCTGTTTCGTGTAAATATAAGTTTTTTATGAAAAGTTATACTTTTGTTTGAAAATTAAATTTTTTTAAAGAAAATTTGAATTAAATTTTATTTCTTTTTTAAGCGAAAAATCATTATTTTTTGGAAATTCATCTTTTTGGGTTTAAAATTCTTTTCTTTTGTTGCATAAATTTTATTCTTTTTTATTAAAATATAAAATATGACACTACCTTTGGGAAATAGTCTTTTTGGGTTGAATATTTAAACCTTCTGTTAAAAAGTCCATCGTTTGAAATTTTCATATGAAATACTGTTTATTGCGTTTATAAAATATTCGGTTTTAAAAGTATCCCAAGATTGAAAGTCTGGCATTTGAATATTAATGATTCGAAATGAAAAATTAGTCAAGGAAAAATTAGAGAATTTTGAAAATGTTTTCGGTTTTGCATTTTTCCGTAAGAGGCGCTACGAGCGATGCAAACTTACAGAACGTCCAGGGACCCTCTGTATACAAATAAACTAAATCCGAATTCACACGTAAAGCCTTATAGATTTTTATGTTACCGACTGAGCATGACATAATACTAAAATACGCCATTTAAAACTTCGTTCAAAATTGAATTTTTCTAAAATTCGGATCGTGAAACCGAATCGATTAAAACCGAATAATTTTTTAATTCTATATCATGCATTTTAAAATTCATCATTTTAATCTAGAGTGCAAAAGAAAACAAATTTAGCATTCTCATTTTTCTCTTAGGCTTAGGACGGCCAAAAAAGTGAAGTTAAGTCAAAAAAATCTTGAGGGAGGGGGGGGGGTGAGATTGCCAATTTCGCCAAACTCTAGATCCGCGGTCTTAACTGAAACACGAAACGAATTATTTTAGTGGATAAAGAAAATCTGGTTTGGCTTCCACGCAAATTACTTTTCACTGGCTGAGTTTCTGGTGTGAATTTTCCATTTTTGATCCCTGAATTCCTCTTTGACGCCTTTTCAGTTAACCTCTTGATAACCTGACTCTCAAGCGGGATTTTTATCCTCTCTTGGCTTTTTTCTCATCTCAATTTCTTCGCAAAGTGCTGCGATCGCGCGCGTTTAATAAGTTCGCGCTAGATGCTTCAGTACCTGATTCTCCCTCTGAAGTGAAAATCTCACCAATTTTCGTCGAGAACATTATCGTATTACGCTAACAAATTCAGAATCGAGTTAATTAAGTTCCTGAAAAATGCTACTGTGTTAAACGTGATCAAAGTCATTATTTTATTTTGGGAAACCGCATACACTCAGATTTTTTTTTAATTCGATTAATTCATTCTTTTATTCAATTAATTTATTCAATTAATTCGATTAGTTAATCAAGTTAATTAAGTTCCTGAAAAATGCTGCTGTGCTAAACGCGATGAAAGTCATTATTTTATTTTGGGAAACCGCATACACGCAGAATTTTTTTTTTTAATTTAACAAATTCTTTCTTTTAGTTCAAACAAATATTTGCATGATTGAAAAAATTATTTTATCGACTCAAGCACATCTTATTTGATTTAGATATAATTTTTAAACATACGGCATCAGCACCGAGGTGAATCTAGAAACGGCAAGAATCCAATTGTCAAGCTATTTCGAGCGCGGATAGCACTCGGATAGGTGACAACTAATAAATTCTACTGGAATTATTTAAAGCCTTCTCAAGTCACTGAATTATCCCTCTAATTTTTTAGCGAAAAACTGACATTGCCGAGTTTAAAATTTTTTGTTTATTTAATAACAAAAATGAAAAAAAATGGATTTTTCAAGTATACCGGCTTTTGGAAAATGCTTTGATTCAATAAAAAATACCTCAAAAATTGGAAGCAACTTTCAAAAAAAGAAATCCAAAAGCAATGCAAATGTTTAAAAATTTATTAAAATTGTTATAAACAAATTTGAACAATTTATGGACAAAAAGAGTTTTTTAGTTGAATTAATCAAACTTAATAAATAATTTGTTATTTCAAAAGCAATTTTTATAAGCAAATATCCATATCATGTTTTTTTATGGAAAAAAATAAAGTTTTTGCTATGGAATCAATCATATATTATTTGGAAGTAAAACCTAAGTATCATATTTGGTTGCCCAATTAAAGTTGATAATTGTTTAAATTACCTTCGTTAACAAATGAACAATTCGGTTGTTTTTGGATGTAGAAACTTGATTTTTTCGATGCAATTAACTGTAAATAACTAACTTCTAAATTTTTAAGAATATTTTGATAACAGTAAACAATTTATTATTGTAAATAACAATTGTTTCAACAAATTTTCATTATTTTATGTATTTATAAATACAATATCGCTATCCAATACAATTTATTACAATCCACTCGAACCCAATCCATAGAATTTATTCTAATCTATTCAAATCCAATTCATTTTATTCTAATTCAATCCAATTAATTTAAATTTAATTTAATCCAATAAAATCCAATGCATTCCAATTCAATTTACTTTATTCTATTCCAATCCAATTAATTCCAATCCACTCCAATTTATTCCAATATAATTCAATCCTATCTACTCCACTCCAATTCAATACAATCCAATCCACCCTGATCCAATTCAATTAATTCTAATCCGATTTAATCCAACCTAATCGAATCCAATCAAACGCAATTAATTTGAATACACACGAATCCACATCACTCCATCCCTCTTCAATCTAATTCATTCCAATACAATTCAATCCAATACAATCGAATCCAATTCACAGTTGAGAGTTGACAGGTTATGGTTAGGTGTTAGGGATATTGAGTTATATTGTGAGAGTCAGGACTTAAGAGTAAGGATACAACATATAGGATTTACAAATTAGGCGTTAAGAGATAGGAATAAAAATGTAATAGGAGTGCAAAGTTAGGCGATGAGAGTTCAGAGTTAGGATGTAAAAGTTAAGAGTTAGTTGTCAAAGGTTACGAATTAGGTTGTTAGAGTTAGGAGTAAGGAGGTCAGATTTAGCAGTTCATAGGTGAGAGTTAGGTGCTAGAGGTTATGAGTTAGGTTGTGAGAGTTAGGAGTCAGCAGGTAAGATTTAGAAGTTAGGTTTTAATCTCTAGGAGTTAGAATTCAATTTTAAGGAGGTAAGAATTAGGTGTTGAAAGATAAGGTTTATGAGTTCATAGTAATAATGTAAGAGTTAGGAGTTAGAAGTTAAGGCTAACGAGTTCGAAGTAAGGAGATATAAGTTAATGGTAAGGCATTCGGAGATATGAGTTAGGACGTAGAAGTTAGAAGTAAGGAGTTATGACGTAAGAGTTATGGGGTAAGAGTTTGGAATTTGATGTTAAAAGTTATGATGTAAGAGTTCGGAGGTAAGAGTTACATGCTCAGAGTGAGAAATTAGGTTGTAAAAGTTAGGAGTTAGGCGGTAAGATTTAGAAGTTAGGGATTAATCATTAAGACGTAAGAGCTAGGGGTGAAAAGGTAAGGTTTAGGATACAAGAGTTAGGACTTAAGAGTTAGGAGTTACAATTGATGAGTTATAAGTTATGAGTGAGAAGTTAGAAGTTAGAAGGTAAGAGTCAGGAATTAAAAGTTAAGGGATAGGAGGTAAAGGTTTTGCGTTAGAATTTAGGAGATATGAGTTAGGGGTTATGTTTTAGAAGATAGTATATAGGAGTTATGAGTTAGAATTTAGGAGTTAGAAGAACAGTGGTAAGAGTTAGGTGTTATAGGTAATTAATTAGGTTGTGACAGTTATGAGTTAAAAGTTAAAGATTTAATTGTTAAGAGATATGAGTTACAAGTTAATAGGTTATATCTATGAGGTAAGAGTTATAATGTAAAAATTAGGAGTTAGAAGTTAACAGGTAGGAGTTAAGGGTTATGAGTTACAAGTTCGGAGATATAAGTTAGTTGTTAGGCGTTTGGATTGAGAAGCTAGACTTTAGAAATTAGAAGTTAGGATTTAGTAGATAAGAATTTAGAGTTTGGTGTTCGAAGTTAGGATTTAAGAGTTAGGAGTTTATAGATAAGAATTAGGGTGTTAGGGTTTATACATTAGATTGTAAGCGTTCGGTATTAGGAGGTAAGATTAAGGAGTTAGGATTTAATCGTTAGGAGGTAAGAGTTAATAGTTAAGGTGTAAGAGTTATGAGGTAAGAGTTAAGAGCTAGAATACCGGCTTTGGAAAATGCTTTGATTCATTAAAAAATACCTCAAAAATTGGAAGCAACTTTCAAAAAAAGAAATCCAAAAGCAATGCAAATGTTTAAAAATTTATTAAAATTGTTATAAACAAATTTGAACAATTTATGGACAAAAAGAGTTTTTTAGTTGAATTAATCAAACTTAATAAATAATTTGTTATTTCAAAAGCAATTTTTATAAGCAAATATCCATATCATGTTTTTTTATGGAAAAAAATAAAGTTTTTTCTATGAAATCAATAATATATTATTTGGAAGTAAAACCTAAGTATCATATTTGGTTGCCCAATTAAAGTTGATAATTGTTTAAATTACCTTCGTTAACAAATGCACAATTCGGTTGTTTTTGGATGTAGAATTATAAATTATGAGTTGGAAGGTAAGAGTGAGGAGTTAGAATTTATGAGTTATAAATTATGAGTCAGAAGATAAGAGTTAGTAGGTAGGGGTTAGGCCTTAGGAGTTAGAAGTTAGGGGTTAGGAGTTATGAGTTGGAGTTCGAAGTTAAGAGTTATGAGCTGGAGTTAGGGGTTCAAAGTTAGGAATTTGGAGTTAGAAATAAGCAATTAGGAGTTAAAGGTTAGAATTTAGAACTTAGGAGGTAAAAATTAGGAGTCAGGGGTTAGGAGTTTCCTAGAATTCGACTTTTTATCAAAACGACGACGAATGGACGGAAACCCAACGTAGAAATCGTTGAATAAAGTAGTATATAATTGAATGGCATTCAAGATTATGCCATATTAAGTGCAACAGCTTCCCACATTCATTTTTTGATAATAGATAGAATCTGGTACATACACATCTATATAAGAACGAGTATAATTTCATGGGAAAGATCGGAAGATTAGACGTGAGTGGCTGACATACCAATAAACTTATTAATTTCTACTCAAAAGGTCTTGGCATTGTTTATCCATTAGGGAATGGATTTCTGGCAAATGAATTTTTGCAGCATCCGGTTGTGGTGCGTGAGTAGAGTCAACTCTTGACTTGGATATGCCCTCAGGCAGCATCAGTTACTTACTACCTTTTACTCGTTTTTCACTTGCAAGTTCCAACGCACGACCCAACAAGATTATCGTTTCTGATGCGGAATATTTAATGCATTTAATGTCGAGATTGAGACAAGAGAGCATTTTTCACTTTTGAGTTTGATATTAATGACCTCGAATTTTAAAATTCCCATCAGAGAATAAAAGGGTAAACAGCCAGGTGGGAACAACCACTAATAATGCGGTCCAGCAGAGGTGGATTACTCTGGACTATCTCTGTAAGCATAATTACTATGGATTACTTGAGATTACCTCTAATTACTTAGGATTACTCTAGGTTACATCAAATCATGGTGGATTACTTCGTCTTAACAGAACATGAACTATCAATCAAGGATATTATTTTTCAAAACAATCAATTTCAAATCAAACGAAGTATTGGATTTTCATCTTAAAAAGATCAATTGTCAACCAATTATATGAACTGTCAACTAAATAAGATCAATTATTAATTTAAAAATTATTTTTAAAAACAGAAGCAATAATTTTTCAATAAAAATTGTAGAATCCTCAACCAAGAAACCGAATTTCCGACCAAGCTTTTTCACCAAAAAGAATTCTGTTTAGAAATTATTTTAATTTTTAACAAACAGATAATTATCAAACAAATAGTCGATATTTTTAACGTATAATGAAAATTTGTTAACAGAGAAAATTATTTATTCACAAAACAGTTACATTTTCCATTAAAAAAATATTCCTAGAACAGAATTGTTTAATTTTCATTGAGTTTAAAAAATTCATTTTTTATCGGAAAAAGTAAATTTTCTTTAAAATAGTTAAACAGTCAACTCAAGAGCTTGATTTTCAAGTAAAATCAAGAATCTTTAAACAGGAAAATAGATTTCCAGCAAAGCAGTTCACCTTTCAACCAAATAGTTAAATTTTTAACAGAAATATGACGTTTCAACAGTTCTCAAATTTTCCAAAAAGTCAATTAGATTCTCACCAAACAGTTTAATTTAAAAAAAAAGGATTTTCAACGAAGATTAATTTTCGACTGAAGAAAATGAATGTTTGACAAACTACACAAATTTTGAACCAAATAATTCAATTTCTAACAAAAGAGATAAAATTACAATAAAAACTAAAAAAGTTCAATTTTCGATTAAAAAAATTAATTTTCAATAAAATAGATTTTTTCAGGAAAATTAATTTTCTACCAAGAAAGAAGAATTTTTAACAAAATACCATTGTTAAATTTTTAATTAGGAAACTAATTTTCAACAATATACAGGAATTTTCAACAATGAACAACCATAAATTTGTTAAATTTTCCAAAAAATACAATTATTTTCAACCCAAGAGGCAAAAAAAGATGAACTTTCAACAAAATACATGCATTTTCAAATAAAGAAATTACTTTTCAATCAAAAAGTGACGTTTACAACCAAATAATTCAATCTTGAAGCAAAATGGAGAAATTTTCTATAAAATAGTTGAATTTTTAACCAGTGGAATTAAACGAATAAAACTTTTTTTATTATATAACTATTCCGTTTAAAATTCATTTTTCTTGATTGATAATTAAATTTCTTGTTGAAATCTCATTTTTTTTTAAATCAAAAGACAACTTTTTTGAAAATAGTTGAATTTTAGTCTTGAAAACCTAACTATTATGTTGAGAATTGGTCTATTTAGGTATTTTTTGTATTCAACTACTTTATAAATCGTTTTGTTTTTCTTAATAATAAGTCTTTTTAACAAGAAATTTAACTGTTCCATTTTTGTAGGAAATCTTTTTTTTTTATTCTGAAATTTAAATATTTAATTAAAAATTATTGTACTTTGTTAAAAAGTTCTTCTTTTTGTATAAAATTAATCTTGTTTGTTGAAAGTTAGTATTTTTATTTGAAAATTTAACGATTTCAATTTTATTTAATAATTCATCTATTTTTCTCTAAATTCATCTTTCTTCTTCAAAATTATTCTTTTCCAGTTGAATGACAATTGTATTTTAACTCCTAGTTTAAGTGTTTTTGAACAATATTATTTCTTTTAATTGAAAATCTAACTATTTATTTGAATATTTATGCATTTTGTTGAAAATTCGTTTTTTGGTAGAAAATCATTCTGTTTTTGTTGAAAATCAAACTATTTGGTTGATGCTTTAACTATTTCTTTAAAAATGCGCCTTTTCACGCTGTATTCAACTGGTTAATACTTACTTTTGTTTTTTGTTAAAAATTAATTTTTTAAGCTGTGAATTCAACTGTTCCACTTAAACTCAAATTTTTTTAGCTGAATTTTCAACAAAAAAGGTGGATTTTCAACGCACATGATTTATTTTCGACCTATGAAGAAGAATTTTTGACAAACTATCCGAATTTTCAACCAAGTAGTTCAATTTTCAACAAAAAGATAAAGTTACAATACAAAATAAAACAGGTACATTTCAAATTAAAAAGTGAGCTACTACTAAAATAGTTAAGCTTTCAACCAAAGAGACAAATTTTCAATAAAACTGTCGACTTGTCCAGAAAAAAAGGTATTTTAAACAAAATTGTTTAATTTTCCAAAGAGCAAAATAACTGTCAACAAATTAGTTGAATTCTCAACAAAAAATATACATTTTAATCAGGAAAATTAATTTTCTACCAAAAAAGACGAATTTCTAAACAAAACACAATAGTTAATTTTCAGCTAAGTAAATTAATTTTCAAACAAAAAAAAACGAATTTTTAAACAAACGGATAAATTTTCAATCAAGTATCGTAATGTTTTAACAAAAAAAATTGCAAAAATATACGTACATTTTCATCCGTCTTGTTTTTCTTAAAAATTACTTTTACTAACTGCAAATTTGGGTGTTTTATTTTATTTTTTTAATTTTTAGTCGAAAATTTAACAATTTTATTAAAAAATATTGTATTTTGTTGAAAATTCGGACTTTTTTAGAAAATTAATCTTTTTTGTTGAAAATTCAACCACTTTGTCAGATTTTGTCTTTTCCGGTTGAATTAAATGGGTTGATAATTGTTTTTTTCATGTTAGAATTTTTAATTTAAAATTTAACGATTTTAATTTTATTTGATACTTCACTATTTTGCTGTAAATTCGTCTTTCTTTATTAAAAATTAACTTTCTTGTTGAAAGTTCTTCTTTTCCAGTAGAATGGCAATTGTTTTTTTAACAGCTAAATTGACTCTTTTTTTCCTTCCATTTTTTAATGTGATTCATTTTAGTTGAAAATTTAACTATTTGGTTGATGATTGAACTATATCGTTGAAAATTTGACTTTTCTCGCGGAATTCAACTTGTTGATAATTCGTTTTGCTTTTGTTAAAAATTAGTTTTTTTTTTAACTGAAAATTTAACTATTCTATTTTGACTAAAATCTATTATATTTAAGTTGAAAATTCAAATCCTTTCTTTAAAATTCATTATTTTGTTGAAAATTCTTCTGCTGGTAAAAAATTAATTTTAGAAGTTAAAAATTCAGCTATTCAGTAAAAAATCGTTTATGTTAGAAGTAATCTCTCTCTGTTAAAAATGAAATCTCTTAGCTAAAAATGAAATTCTCTGTTACGTAACACCGCACCGGTCCAATTCGCTGATCAATCTCTTTAGAAATCACCCCAGGTGAAGAGCTTCAGAAAGTCATAATATAAAAATATATTATCTGAATTTCATAGAACAGTCTTATTTTGCGGATTTCATCCTTTTGAAGAGTCATCATTATTTAGTTGATGTTGGAGAATTTTAGGCTTGAAAACTTAACTGTTTTGTCACAAATTCAACTAGTTAAGATTTCGTTTCATTTTTCTTAAAAATTAATTTAATTAACTACAAATTTAACTGATTCATTTCTTTAAATCTTATTTGTTGAAAATTTAACTATTTCGTCGGATTGAACTATTTATTTAAAAAACCGCAATTGTTTTTTAACTGCAAGTTAAACTGTTCTTTTTTTGTGTTCCTTTTTTTTCATCTGATTCATTTTAGTTGAAAATTTAACTATTTATTTAAATGTTTGTGTTTTTGGTTGAAAATTCTTCTTTTGGTAGAAAATTAATCTTTTTTTTTAAATCAAACTACTTGGTTGCGGATCTATCTTTTTCGTTAAGAATGAGCTTTTTCTCACTGCATTTAACTGGTTGATAATCTGTTTTTCTTTTGTTAAAAATTAATTTTTTACGCAGCAAGTTCAATTATTTCATTTTGATTGAAAACCGTTCTTTTTAACTTGAAAATTCAAATTATTTCTTCGAAATTCATGTATTTAATTAAAAATTCTTCTTCCGGTAGAAAATTTATTTTTAAAGTTAAAAATTCAGATATTTAGAGAAAAAATCGTTTTTTGCATTGTAAATTCATCTTTTATGTTAGAAGTAATCTCTTTTGGCTAAAAATTCGTTCCTTTTGGCTAAAAATGAAATTTTCTGTTCCGTAACACCGCTCTGGTCCAATTCGCTGATCAATCTCTTCAGTCATGACCCCAGGTGAAGATCTTCACAAAGTTATCCTATAAAAACATATTATCTGAACTTCAAAGAACAATGCCATTTTAGGATTTCATTCTTTTCAAATGTGGTCAAAATTCAGTTGATATTAGAGAGCTACCCTGAAGAATTTTAGACTTGAAAACCTAACTGTTTTTTTAAAACTTCATCTATGTGGGTATTTTTTTCTTGGTATTCAACTAGTTGATATTTCGTTTTATTTTTCTTAGAAATTAGTTTAAATAACTGCAAATTTAACTGTTCCATTTTTTTCAATCTTTTTTTTGTTGTTAAAAATTTAACTGCAGTGAAACCCTTTCCATAGCCCTCCCTTCTCTAGCCCCTCTGAGAATTGACGCCGCGCCGCAAATAGGTGTAACAGGAGTTGCGCGGGGTGCGCGGAGTCTGCGGTTGCCACTGAGGCGAGCACGCAGGCGTGAACAAACAAAAGCTAAGCGGGCTGTAATGAGTTAGTTCTCACCCATCGGCAGCCCCAAAATCGGCACTATAGAAGAGTTTCACTGTATTTAGTTACAAATGATTGTATCTTGTTGAAAATTCGCTTTTTGGCAGAAAAATGTAGCGATTTCAGTTTTATTGGATAATTGAACTATTTTAATAAAAATTCGTCTTTCTTGATTGAAAATTAACTGGCTTGTGGAAAATTCTTCTTTTCCAGTTGAATCGCTTTTTGTTTTTTAGCTGCTAGTTTAACTGTTTTTCATCTGATTAATTTTAGTTTTCCAGATAAAAAATACAGCTATTTAGTGACAAATTACTCCATTTTGGATTGCAAATTGATCCTTTTGTTAGAAGTAATCTATCTTGTCTAAAAATGCATTCCTCTTGGCTAAAAATGAAATTTTCTGTTCCCTAACTCCGCTCTGTTCCAATTTGCTGATCAATCTCTTTAGCAAGAACCCTAGGTGAAGAGTTTCAGAATGTCATAATATCAAAATATATTATCTGAACTTCCTAGAACATTCCCATTTTGCAGATTTCATCCTTTTCAAGTGTGATCAACATTCAGTTGATGTTCGAGAGCTACCCTGCAGACTTTGCACAGCCCATTACACAAGTCCTCTTCAGAGATTGTGCTGCAGAGTTACGTCGATGCAATCAAAGTGAATGCACCCCGAAGCGAGCATGCAATCGCATTACGCTGTTGAGATGCTTGTGAACTTTCGCTCGCTTCGCACAAATAAATGGGTATTGAGCGAGGTCAGTGAGGTGTAAGAATTTTAATGCGACTCGACCTCAATTAGTCGCTTCGTGCTTAAAACTCAACGTGCTTAGCAAACTGAAAAAATCCTATTTTATATTTTTTTATTTAACTAAATGCAATCGCAAGTAAGGGAGCGTTCACAAATTACGTAACAGCTCAAGGGGGGGGGGGGTCGAGTCATTTTGTTACGATTTGTTATGGAGGGAGAGGGGGGGCTTCACTCATGTACGTAATTTGTACAAATTCTCAAAAACTTACTGCTGAAGATTATCTTTCTAGTTATAAATTTTATTATTTTATTGAAAATTTAACAATTTTCTTAAAAAGCATCCTTTTTGGTTGGAAAATTGACTGTCTTGTTAAGAATTCGTCTTTTTGGGTTAAAAATTCTATTCTTCGTAAAATATTAACCTTTTGTTTAAAATTCATATTTTGTTGCTGATGAGTCAACTGATATCTTCTTTGAATGAAAACTATTTGTTCTGATTTTTCTTTGGATTTAAAAGTTTATCTTTTTTAATAGAAATATTGTATCTTTCTTGGATAAAAATGCAACTATTTGGTTGAAAATTCAATTATTTCCTAGCAAATTTACTTTTTATTTAAAAATTCGTATTTCTGTGTTTATAAGCCAAGTTAAATCTTTTTGGATGAAAATTCAACTATTTTTTTAGCATTTGTCTTTTTTATTTAAATATTCACCTGTTTAACTATTTTGTTGATAATTTTTCCAAATTGAAAATTCATCTGTTTTGAATGAAATTTCATCTTTTTTTTTGATGAAGCTGCAACTATTTGGTTACAAATTAAAACATTTTGTTAAAAATTCATTATTTTTTATAGAAAATTCCATTGCTTTGTTGAAATTTGAACTATTTCTCATAAAATTTACTTTTTGTTTAAAATTCATTTTTTGATGTTAAAAATGAACTGAAATCTTTTCTGGATGAACGATGAACTTTTAAAAAAAATCGGTCATATTTTATTAAAAATCATATTTTTTAGTACGAATTTCATTTTTCTTGGATAGAAATGAAACTGTTAAGTAAAGAATTCAATTTTTTTTAATTTGTCCTTTTCGATTGAAAAAAATCTTCTTTTTGCATTGAAAATTTGTTTTTATTTACGTAAAATTTTTTTTTAAATCATATTTGCATTCAGGAAAATTTACTGAACTCTTTTTGGGATGCAAAATCAACTATCAAAAAAAATTGTTAATAAAAATTTTTGATTTTTAATCTTTTGATCGTGAAAAATCAACTAAAATACTTTTTGATAGAAATTTTAAATACTCAACTAATTTGTTGAACTATTTTGTTTTAATAATTTCGTTGAATTACTTTGTTAAAATATCTTTTTTTTTCGAAGATTTATGGTTTTAGTAAAAATCATATTTTTTGCTGAAAGTTGAACCATTTTGTTGAGAATTTTTAATGTTTAGTTAGCCTCTATATAGTTCTTTGTTTAACTAAAAATTAATTTTTAAAAATTTAAACTTAACTATTCTTCATTTGGTTGAAAAGTAATCTTTATCGTTGAAAATATTAATTATTTAGTTAAAAATGGGTGCAATTTGTCGAAAGTTAATTTTTTTGTAGAAAATTATTAATGTTCGTGGTTGAAAATTAATTTTCTCAAGTGAAATATTGATCATTTTTGTTGCAAACGTACTTCTTTCATTGGAAATTAGTTTATTTTGTTGAAAATTCGACTTGTTTGTTTGAAAAAAATTTTTAAATTGAATGTTCAACTATTTCATGTTTGACTTGAAATTTAAATTTAAAAAATGTAATTCTTTTGTGGAAATTTGATATATATACATAGTTGAAAATGCATCTTTTTTACATGAAACATTAATATTCCTGATTCAAATTGTACTTTTTTCAAAATTTCAAAATTGAACTATTTCGTGGGAAATTCATTTTTTGGATAAAAATTTTGTTGTTTTGTCAAAAACTGAACCATTTCGTTGAAAATCGTTGTTTGGGTCGTTAAAATAAAATAAAAATGTCGTTAAAAATTAATTAATTTTGTAGAAAACTAATGTTCATTGTTGAAAATTCATCTTGTTGGTTGAAAATTCGTCTTTCTTTGGTCGAAAATTAATATTAATTGCTGAAAATGTACTTTTTTGGTCAGAGATTCAACTTTTGAGTTAAAGATTCAATATTTCGTTTAAAAATTCATTTTTACTCGGTAAAATATTTTTCATTTTCATTCAAAAATTATTTCTGTGACTCAAGATTTATTTATTTTGTTAAACGTTCGTCATTTTAATAGAAAAATAAGCTTTGGGTTGAAAATTTATCTTTACGTTAAGAAATATAAATATTATGTTAAAAATTAATTGTCGGCGGAAAAAATTCACAATTTTCGTTGAAAATTAATCTTTTCAGGGAAAATTTATTTATGTTTGTGCTAGAAAATTACTCTCTTTGATTTTAATTTCGCCTTTTTTGTTAGAAGTTGAACTATTTGGTTTAAAATTCAGTTTTGGTGGTAAAGATTTATCATTTTCATTGAAAATCTGTCTTTTTCGTTAGAAGTTCATCTATTTGGTTAAAAATTCAATTTTTGCAGATAAAATTAATGAATTTCGTTTAAATTCATTTTTTATCGAAAATTTATATTTTTCGTTGATAAATTATCTATTGTATTAAAATTGGATATTTTTGCTTGAAAATTAATTATTGTAGTCGAATTTTTTTAAAATATTTTTTTAGTGTAAAATTGAAGAATTTGGTTAAAAATTCGTTCTTATCGGTAAAAAATAAATTTCCTTACAGAAAGTCTACTATTTCATCTTTGGTTTAAAATATAAAATTTACGTTTTTACTTTAAAATTCGACATTTTTAGTAGAAAATTAATCTTTTTGGATGAAGGTTTCTTAAGTGAAAATTTAACGATTCCATCTTTGGTTGATAATTGATATTTTTTCATGTATTTTGTTAAAAAATCGTCTTTTTTGATAAAAAAAATAAGGTTCTTGGTTGAAAACTCACCTCTTTGTTTAGAAGCAATGTTTGTATTAAAAATTTATAATTTTAATTGAAAGTTCAGTTGTTTGTTCAAAAATGTATCTAATATGTTAAAAAATGTAGTCGTTTGTAAATATTAATTCTTTTAACTTAAGATTTAACTACTCAATTTTTTATTTGAAAAGTATGAAATTTTCGCGCCTTTTTTCAAAACTATACCCTAGCCCCCTCCCCACACTTCCCCTCACTAACCGTACAAATTATTATTACTTTTTTAAATAAGTTAAATAATTTTTGTAAAATTATAAAAGCAACAAAAAATCAGTAAAAATCTCTGGAAAAGCGTTACAGAGGATTCGGATCCCATTTTGAGATCAAATTGATCAACTGGAAGTTACCGTGAATCAGAATGCATCCAATTTTCTTCAGAAATCGCATAGAGAATGCAATCAGTCGAGATAGATTATTCTGCTAGGTTTCCACTAAACGAAATATTCTACTCTTCGAAGAAAACAATATTTTCTACTTTGCATAAAATGCGGCTCTATGTTTAGCATATAAATTTATCCCAATTTTGATATCGTTTAGACGCACACTTAAGCTATGCAAATTCACAAGAAGCAGCGCTGAAAGACCCTGACCTCTTCGAGCTTCTGCTTAGCTTCCCGGAGCTTTCAGGATAATGTCGAACATCTTCTCGAAAGGTTATGCAAATTGTATTTTCATCTTGAGTAGGAGTGCAAGTAGTCACTTTATTTCACTATATACAGTAAATAATTTCAGCTATATACCCATAAGAATTTGTAGGGCCTAAATAATACAAGTTTCCTGTTTTTTTTTAATTCATTCAAAATGTTTAGGAAATTAGTAGACATGTTCATTGGGGTGGTCCAAAAATTCATGACAAATTTTTTTGCAGGCTAGAGGGCAACGATCCCACCCATTTTATTTTTACTCCGAAAAAAGAACTTCCCTAATTTTTTATTTTTTTATTTTAACAGGTGACTCGAAGTTTCTCAAGTAAAATGCTTGGGGAAAAATCACTTTTTTGAGTTTTTAGAATAATTTTTTTGGGTTTGAAAAAATGTGACGCGAAATTATGGGGGCCTATAGATAATTATCCAACAAACAATTTTATTTATTATAAATATAGGTTTAACACCCCAAACGCACCCCCACCACTACCTGAAAACTACCCTGAAAACCAAGAATGTAAATTCTTCGTGAAATTGACCTTTTGAACACTGTATTCTCGTTTTGTTTCACTTAAAATTAATAATATTGATCTAGTGGAATATTTATTAGCATTGATCAATTAATTTTTAATTATTTAAACAAATGGAATTTATTTAAATAACTTTTTGTCGAAAATTCGTTCTTTCTCCTAAAAATGATTGATATTAGTCTAGTGGAATATGAATTAACATTGGATCATTCATTTTTAGCTGTTTGAACAAATGAGATTTGTTTGAATAATTTTTTATTTAAAATTTTTAATATTTCTTCAGTGGAATATTTAATAACTGATGCAAACTCCTGTTAAAACCCAAGAATCGAACGACCAAATTTGGACCCAAATGAACAAAGAAACAAAAAATCCTTTTGTAATCTGAATTTTTTGCAAAATTTTTTTTCAGATAACAATAGAATTTTTTGTTTTAGGCTATTTGTTTTGGTCCGAATTTGGTCGTTGGATTCTTGTTTTTTTAACAGAAGTTTGAGTCAATTTGATTATTAGACGTTAAATAGGATTTTTAATTTGGATTTTAATCTAATTTCAATTTCTTAAATTTTTATGTCTGATAGCATTGTTTGATTAATTTTTTTTTAACAAAAATTATTATTACAAAAAAAAACTTTACAAACAAATGGAATTTGCTTACATAATTAAAAATTAATGAATCAATATTGATCAATTTTCCACTAGACCCACATTCAAAATTTTTATTGTTTAAAAATTCAAAACCAAGATATTGAAACCAATTACATTTGTTTAATTAATTAAAAATCAATGAATATAAATAAAATAAATAAATGTTTCACTAGACCAATAGTAATAATTTTTAGGGAAAAAACGAATCTAGAAAAAATCATTTAAACTAATTCCATTTGTTTAAACAATTACAAATTAATGGAACAATGTTATTAAATATTCCACTAGACTAATAGTAATAATTTTAAGGTGGAAAAAAGTTTCGAAAAAAGTTATTTAAACAAATTCTGTTTCTTTATATAATTAAAAATTAATTAATTAATGATAATAAATATAACACTAGACGAATGTTAACAATTATAAGTGAAAAAATGCCAGAATACTGTGCTCAAAGAGCGATTTCATGAAGAATTGACATTTTTGTTTTAAGGTTAGTTTTCAAGTACCCGTGGGGGTATGATAGGGGTGTCAAACCCATATTTCTGATAGATAAAATGTGAAATTTTTAAAACACAAAAGAGTTATGTGTAAATTACTGCCAGGGTGGTCGATAAGGGGCTAAGGAAATAAAAAAATTAAAGCAACCACAAGATACTTAAAAAATTATTATAAATATTTTAATAGTCTGATAATAACAATTGAAGGCTCGTAATGCAGAACCGAATGATCGCCCGAGCAGTAGCCAAGAGTGGGGATGACGCGCAGAAAACGAGACAAAAAAGAAAACGTCTTTCGTCTCGTTTTAATACAAATGAGAAAGTGAAATTTTTAGTTCAAAAAATTCATTTTTAACCAAAAAATAATATTTTTCACAATATAATTTGTTTTTCAACGAAAAAGATCATTTTTTAAATAAGAAAATAAATTTTGAAAAAAGAAGTATAATTTAAACCAAATATTTTAATTTCCAACTGTCTAAGATGTTCATTTTACATCAAAAACAATTTAATTAAAAAAAAATTCAGAAAGCTGATGAATTATCAACCAAGTAGCTAAATTTACAACCATGAAAATAAATTTTTTAGCAAAGAAGATGAATTTCCAACTAAATACATGTTAATTTTACATGATAAATAAATAATAAATCATTTTCAATGAAGACAAATACTATTTCAGCACAAAAAAATTAATTTTTAACTATCACATCAATTTTCAAACAAGTATTTGAATTTTTAACTAAAAAAGAAATTAAGTTTAAATCAAAAACCTTTTAGTTGATCCGAAAGATGGAATTTTTATACAATGTATTTAAAACAGAATTATTTTCCATTATTAAACAATCATTTACAATTTAATTTTTCTATTCTATCAATAATGCTTAGAAAAATTAAGAAATAAATTTTGTGATGAAGTAAAATTTTTTATTTGGATATACATAATACGTGAACCCTCCCTTAAATATTTGAAAATCATTTGCAGAAATAAATGGGAAGTTTTTCTACATTTTTCGTTAAAAAAATACATTTTGTTAATTGAAAATTCTACTATTTAATGCATAGTTTTCACAATTGAATTAAAAATTTATCTTTTTAGTAAAAAATACAACTTTTTCTTTGAAAATTCTTCTTTTTAGCAAAAAAGTAATTTTTCCTGTTGAAAATTAATTTTGTTTGATTTCAACTAGTTGTGTAAACATTCATCTATTTTATAGAAAAATTGCCTCGTTTGGCTAAAATAGACTATTTCTTAATTCAACACAAATTTATTGTTTAAATTAGAAATTCAAAAACTTATTTGAAAATTTATGTATTACTTTAAATTTAATTTTTTCTTAAAATAGTATTTTTCCTAATTGAAAATTATTTATTTATCACGAAAAATTAACATTTTCTTTGGTTGAAAATTCAATACTTGTTTAAAAGTGTAAACTGTTAGTTAAAACTTGTTGTGTTTGTTGAAGATTCATCTTTTTATTTGAAAATTTAACTATTTTCTTGAAATTCTTTTTTTTTCAAAATTTTAATTTTCAAACTAAAAATGTAACTATTTTATTATTTGGTTGAAAATTAGTGTATTTCTTTCAAAATTCATCTTTTTTGTTAAAACCTTTATTATCCTCGTTGTAAATTCAGCTACTTGGTCGAGAATTGATCTGTTTTCTTAATTTTTTTAAAATAAATTGTTTTTCATGTGAAATTAATATCTTATTTGTTTTAAAATTAAACTATTTGGTTTAATTATGTTTCTTTTTTAAATTTAATTGTTTAGTTGAAAAATTATTATTATTCTTCATATTCACATACTTTTTTTAAAATTTGTTTTTATTTGGTTACAAATTAATTTTTCTAAAATAAAAAATAAACGATCCCATTTGTAGTAAAACGCGACGAAAGACGTACTCTAATTATAGATAGTTTTCACAATTTAATTTAAAATTTGTCTTTTTTAGTTTAAAATACAAATTTTTTCATTAAAAATTCTTTTTTTACTTCGCCTTTTAAGTAGAAAAGTAATTTTCTTTGTTAAATTTTTTTTTTATTCCAGCTATTTGGGTGAATATTCATCTATTTTATAGAAAAACTTTTTCTTTTCGCTAACCTAAATTGTTTTTAATACAAGCTTAATCGTTGAGGATTGGTCTTTTTAGTTGAAAATCTAACTACTTTGATGAAATTCATTTGCTTTTTAAAATTAAATTTTAAACTCAAAATGTAACAATTTTATTATTTGCTTAAAAATTAGTGTACTTAGTTGGAATTTCTTCTTTGATGCTAAAAAGTTTATTTTCGTGGTTGTAAATTTAGCTACTTGGTTGAAAATTCATCTGTTTTTTTTTTTAATTTTGTTAAATTAAACTGTTTTTGATATGAAATTAACATCTTATTCAGTTAAAAATTAAACTATTTGCTTAAAACACAAATTATATTGTTGAAAATATTCTTTTTTTTTGTTGAAAATAAATTTTTTTACCTGAGAATTTAACGATTCTATTTATTATTGAAAACTAATCTTTACTGATTAAAATTTGACAAATTTGGTAGAAAATTAATATTCATTAATTTTGTTGAATATTTTTACAAGGTTAAAATTCAATTTTCTGAATTAAAAATGTAACTATCCTATTTTTGATAAAACGCGAAGAAAGACGTTCTCTCTTTTGTCGCGTATTCTGCTTTCAATTGGTGTAAAAAAAAGGGATAGTACCCATGAGTATCAACTGTACCAAATATTTTCATTTTGTGGGGAGGCACTTTATTAAGAAGTTGTAGTGGTTAAAATAAAATTCAAAGTTCAAATTCATCTAGCAGACAATATATTCTTTGAAGAATCCTCTAAAGATGTTGATGAAAATCTGCATTCTTTTGAACCATCATATCGTAAATCGGTTTTTTTTTTTTTTTGGAGCTCAAATATTCGCCATTGTTATTCCTATAGGAATTTTGGGGCTAAGGTTGACCCTATTTTTATCCAATTAAGACGAAACTAATGAATACCACAGTAAACTTGAAAATCCAGATGAGAATTTTTTTTCAGTAAAATATTTATCATTATCATATTGTATAATAATAACCTTCGGCAGTTTACAAAGTTATGTTTCCATAAAACTAAAGCCTTCTCCAGTATGGTATACGATAATTGAAAATGTGACGTCACTAAAGCACACGTGCTCTGTATATCAGCATTCTGTTCGTAGGAACTGCGCTATTATATCGCATAATAACACCCACTCATCCTCCTGAGATACTGCAGGCTTTATTATACTAGCCGCCCCGATTTTCTCGCAAAAATATATAATGGAGAATAATGCAGTAAATACTTGAATTTCCTTAAGATAGGTACCAAACTAAACTTCACTAAAAAAGATTGGGCAAACTATTTAGTTTGTAAAATATGTTACTGCTATTTTGTTAGTTGGGACAACCATTTACTTAGTTGCTGACACTAACTGAATAGTCACTACAACTAATGGAATTAATGTACCTACTAATAAAATGGCAGTATCAACTAATAAAATAGCAGTACCATATCTTACCAACTAAATAGTTGGCTCAACTATTGGGAAGCGCTCTCGTTTGTATTTTCTGAGATAAAAGTAAAGGAAGTTGAGGTTAAGTCCTTTTATTTTTACCCTCTAGTTTTGATCGAATTGCCAGAAAAATTCTGTTTAAAATTGCGTAAAAGTGATTAGTATTATTCCTGTTCAAAATTATTTGCAAGTCTTCGATTGAATCGGCCGTTACGACCTTATTGTCAGCGAAAGCTAACCCACGTACCCTCACTGTCTCGAGATCCACACTTTCTTGGTCGAAAAGGGACATTCTTGAGCATGCTCAACCAACAAAGATCTATTTTCTTTTTAAAGCAAAATAGTTAAATTTTTAGGTTAAAATATTAATTTTTTAAAAGAAAGATTTTTTTATTTAAATAGTTAACCTTTCAACCAAAAAGATGAATCTTCAATCGAAAACCAATGCTTAACAAAGCAGTTTAACTTTAAACCAAGTAGTTGAATTTTCTATTTAAAAGGATGTTAATTATAAATAAAAGAGAGCCAAAAGAGATAAATTTTCAATAATATAAAAAATTGTCTTTAATAAAATATAGTTGCATTTTTTACTAACTAAATAAGATCAGTTTTCAACTACAAATGGGATAGTTAAATTTTTAGTTCAGAAAATTAATTTTAAACAAAAAAAAAACAATTCTCAACACTACATAAACATGAATTTTTAAACAAATTGTTCAATTTTCAACTAAAAAATATGAGTTTAAAATAATAAAAAGAATCCTTAAATTTTTAGGTTAAAATATTTCTTTTCAACCACAAAAAAGGAAATTTGTAACAATACCATTTTTTCAACAACAACAAAATATAACACTAATCACACAAATAAATTTGAAACGAACAAGTTATAATTTAGGAAAAATACTTTAATTTTAAACTAAACGAGATGATAATTTTACCTCAAAAACAGTCTAATTCAACAAGAAAAAATATATTGAGAAAACAGATGAATTATCAGTCAAGTGGCTAAATTTTCAACCAAGAAAATACTTTTCTATCAAAAAAATTATTTTTGAACTAAACACCTCATTTTTCAAACAAGTATTTAAATTTTTATTCAAAAAGATGTTAATTGTGAATCAAAGTCAGTTTGATTTAGTTAAAAAAGACACGTTTTCAATAAAATTGAAAAAATTTCATCCAAGTACTTGAAATTCAAATAAACAAAAATGTTGTTTTCACAACAAAAAGAAAATCTTTCACAAAATCTATGGATATAAATTTTCCACAAAATTTTTAAATTTTTAATATAAAAATATTAGTTTTCATCAATAAATAGAATCGTTCAATTTTTACGTGTAAAAATTTATTTTCAACGTAGTTGCGTTGTTTCTAATTTTTTACTTTTTGTCCATTTTTCAATTAAACTGAAGCAATAATGATATCAAGTTAAAACATAATGGTTTAAATACATTATTATTGTTGATAGCTATCTTCATCTATATCATTGCCAAATATGTGCGGCTTTTTCTAAAAAAAAATAAGATGGCATTGTTTTTTTAGTTATGAACAAATAATAAATAAACATTAGATAGAAACATTTTGAACAATCTCTTTCTCTATCGTGAATATATTTTTCTGGAAGAGAAGATGGATTATATAATATGTTTGATTCCAAATTTTTCTTTTTATACGCCTTGCAATAAACTCTTTTTGTAATTTAAGACAAAACAGAAAGAGCACAAATAATTCACTTCAAAAAAGTAAAACACCATTTAAAAAAAATGATTGTTGATTATTCACTTATTTTTTGGTCATAACTAAAAACTCAAAGCAAAACTAAAGATTTCAGAAAAAATTCTTGCGAGCATTACTCTACGAGAAGATATTTATAAACAATAATCAATTGTTTAAATAAACATGTGTGTTAACTTTGTATTAATACCTCACTAAGTGAAAAGTGAGACAAAAAGTTAAAATTTTTAGAAGATACAGCAACTATCTACCTTTAATGGAGAAGTATTCTTAAGAATAATAGTAAATTGTTCAAACAATTAATCTTGTTATTTTTAATTAATTATTCAACTTACTTTAATTTAAAATTAAACAAAAAAGATAATATTTTTTTAAAAACCACAATACGTATTAAACTTGACGGGTTTTGTGGATTCGAAAAAATTTCCGGACAAAAATAAAAATTCGAAAAAAACGTGGACCACCCTAATTGGCCACCTTTTCAGTCAAAGTTGGTTCAAGCTAGGCGTCAAATGAGTTACGCATTTTTTTCGAGTATGAAGCAATCCCCGTCGTGACCACACACATCATAAAATTTTTTTTTAAAACACTAATTGTAAGCTGTGAAAATAGTTCTCGTGCAATATTTAAATTTAACAATCAGGTTGGCTGAAGATAATAATATTTCACGAGTTTCACACGGTCGCTGTTGGTCGCATGCTTTCCGTCTCAATTCACTCACGATTATACACTTTGTTTGGCACGAGAAGAATGTAGATCGGTGAAGAAAGAACGAGCATTTAAAGTTTAATATGGCACCGTTTCCTTTCAACTGAATAATGTGGTTGCTCTGCAATCCGACACATATTAAGCTGATTACATGTATGTGCATGTGTGTGTGTGTGTTATATTTTTTTGGTGTGGAGCATGTATATTGGATGGTATCCTTGCTGCCAATACCTAATATCGACAATCGTAGATTGCTAATCGCTTTGCTCCTATTCCCATGCAGACTTGCTAGCCTTGTACCTAACACTCATTTATGAGTGTTAGGAACAAGGCAAAAATGCACTCCAATCAATCATTTTACGGATCCACGCGTACTTACAATTTTTCTTGCTTCTATTTTTCTACTAAAAATATTTATTGCTTTTTTTTTGCTCTTTCTTCTACTTTCCTTCACGTTCTATACTCTCCCGAACTTTCCCTCTGTTACCCTACTTACCTAGACTTTCGCTTTCTGCACCTCTCTTCTCCACCCTTTAGTTACTTTTTTTCTCACCTTTTCTTCCAATACTTTCCCTAATTTCTATCTTTTCACCTGCTCTTTCTCGAATCCCTTCCCAATCTTACATTTCCTCACATTCCCTGCCTTCGTGTATGTATCATCTTGTCTCCTACTTTCTCTTACTTCTCCTCCATTTTCCTCTCCTATTTTCCCTTTCTCACCCTACTTTACCTCTCCCTACTTTTCCTCTTCCTACTCTTTCTGACGTCCTCTCATTTCACCTACTTTCCATCACTTTCTCTACTTTCTTTCACGTCCATCCTTCCACCTACTTATTCTAACTATCCCTATTTCTCCACCCTTCGCCCACTTTTCCACTTCTCTTCTTTTACCCCTTCACTTCTCCTATGTTCACCTCCTCTACATACCAACCCCTCACATTCCTCACATCCCTTACTTCTCCTTTTTTCTACTCTCTCACATTCCTTACTTCTCCTTTCTTTAGTGCGCCATCCCTCACATGTCACACTTACACTCACTTCTCCTACATGCTAATCCTTCAAATCTCACACTTCCAATTCCATCACTTCCCTTATTTCTCCACTCACTGTTTTCCCTAATTCCACTCTCTTACTTGTCTTAAACTCTCCCTTCCCTTCCCATTCTTTTCCATCATCCATGTAAATTCAATTTATAGAAATAATATGATAGCGTTAACACAATACGTAAAATTAAAAAGGATGGAAGCGTTTCGTATTTCGTAACGGTCTGTTATGTGGCGGGGTTGGGGGAGGGGGTATTTTTACCCGATTGCATAACGTTTTCAATTCATGAATTTTCTGCACCATCAAATTTTTATATAAAAAATTATAGATAAAAAAATATTATAGGCAAAAACTTATTTTAAGGAATTTGAAAAAAAAATTAGAAGCTTCTCAATAATTTTAAAAGATTTGAGAAGGTTAAATGTCTTTCAAGATTTCAGGGATCATTTTGAATGGCTTAGCTTTTATTTTGAAAGAATTATTTTTAAATTTGGATGATTTCAAAATGTGTAGAAAAATAATGTGGAAAACTTTGAGGGAATTTTTTTAATTTTTTAGGATTTAATATTTTTGTAGGTTAACTTAATATTCCAGGGTGTCAAGAGAATGAGAAAAATTTTCTTAAAACTCATAGGAAGATTTTGAATAATTGTTTTGTAATACAATCAAGAGAAAATTGCAAAATTACCATTTTTTTAAAAATGTATCCTTATTTTTTTTAAATAATGTAAAAGATTTCTAAACAACATTTTGCAACTTTTCCATGTTACATAATATAAAAAATTTGAGTAAGGTTAAGCGATATTCAGAACTTTAGAACAATTCAAAAATAATTAAAATCGGTCAAGATTTCTTAAGAATTTTGTAAGTTGCATGAAAGTTAAAATTCAACGTGAAGGAAAGTAGAAGAAAGAGCAAAAAAAAAGCAATAAATATTTTGAGTAGAAAAATAGAAGCAAGAAAAATTCTACGAAAAATTACAATAATTTTTGATTTCGAAAAATTAATTTTAAGAGATTATTTACAGAGATTTCAAAATATTTCAAAAGATCTCAAAACTTGTCAAGGATTATCATGTTAATACAATTTTTTTGAATTTACAGAATTAAAAAAAAATCAGGAAAAAATTTAATAAATTTTTATGATAATCTTAAGAAACGAATTTTGAGAATCTTGTGAAAATTTAAAATGATTTTTTATTTTGAAGAAAAAACTTCAAGAGATAATTTAAAAAGGTTTTTAAACATATCAATCAATTTTCTACCATTTCTGAAAAGACTGTAGAAGATTTAATAGCCAAATATTTCAATTTAGTAAGATTAAAAAATAATTTTAAAAAATTGAGTAAAATCAAGAAATATTTTTAATAATTTAAGAGATGAAATGGAATTTAAAGTACAACAAATTAAAACTGTAGATTTTTAAATATTTAAAAAATAAACTTTAGAAGCTTTAAAAGAATGTCGATAGATTTCAAGAGAATAAATAACCTTTCCTAAAATGCCTGGGAAAATTTAGATGATTATAAATCGATTTTTTTTATTTTTAATGATTTTCCAAAACTTTTCCTAATATTTGGTAAAACTCTATAAAATAAACAAATTCTTATAATCTTTGTGATCATTTTTTGACACACCGGAAATATTTAAATATAAGTTTATTTTCTTAAGAATCTTTTACAAATTGTTTTATATTTAAATAAATTTAAAAACAAACTAATAATTCTTATTTTTTTAACCAAATTCTCAGAATTAGATTTCAGCTCGAATTGAAGTTTTCAAAAACCTTTGAGAAATCAGTAGTAATTTGAAATGTTTATATTGTATTATGTTTAGAATAATTTTGTTATTATTATGGTATTTAAAAAAAAATTTTAATTTATTGCAATTACTACTTATGTTAAGTTATTTCAACATTTGTCTGAGTAAAAAAAATATTGAAAAAACATTCAGTACTATATGAAAATGTTGTTTTATTTATTTCTAGACAATACTTCATCTTAATTTGTTTAAGACATTTAAAAATGTCTTAAAGTAATTTAAATCCTCGGAAATTCCATAAAAATTTTTTTAATCTGTTGCATACCTATTTAATCCCTGGAAATATTTTAAAACTAAAGAGATTTAAAGGAAAGAAACTAGGCTTTTTTTAAAAAAGTAAAACGAACCCAAAATCAAAAAAGTGTGATGAAATAGTTTGATCACTTGATAAATATGTAGAAACAATTTAATTTTTAATATTTTAAACTAAAAAAGTTCGAATGTTTAAAATTATTTTATTTTCTGGTTAAGTATTCAATATTGGAATTGAAAATATTATCACGTATACAAATAAAAAAATTTCTATTTTTATGTTTTGGAAAAATGTTTTGTATCAGGGAAATGACCAAAAACTGATTTTTTTAGAGGCCACTCTAAAATATTATATTTTTAAGTTTAACTGCTAACGAGAAACTTATCATTAGAATTTCTAGTATGAAATTGTTTAGAAATTGGTCAATCTAATTAGTCATAGCTGGATCCGTGCCTGTTTGTAATTGAGAAATACATAAGCTGGCTGATGTAACATGTATTTCATTTCAAGAACATTTAAGATTTAGCGTTTTTTAATTATGGAAACAATTATCCTTACATAAAAAGAATATCACTTTCAGCAGGCGTTAAATCACAATGTATGAAGGAACAAAACTGCGAGAAATCGAGTTGCAAAAAATGTTTTTTATACTTAATTGTTATTTATTGCTACTACACTTATGACGGATAAATAAAACCATAAGGTTTATGCAACATGTTAAGTAATCTCGATCGCATACCTAAGTAATCATTTCGACTTCGAAAATCGAATTGAATTAACACACGGCTTCATGTAACCATAATTCTTTAAAATAGCTTCGTAATTAAAAGAATGTTAATCGCAACAGCCTTTAATTACGGCTATTATACGTTACATAGTCCACGTTTGGTGGCAAATGAACATTAATTGTAATGGATTAGCAGGCTGATTTCTAATTGGTAATTCCTACCTTACCGACATCGAGACCATTCCCTAACACAAGTGGTTCGTGTCCGTGCTAAGTTGATGTAACTCTTAATTTGAATCAATCAAAAGTGACTAAATCAAAGTTAATTTTGACTCACTGATAAAAAAACTCATTTTAAATTATTGAATGGGTTTAATTTTTATTTACCAAAAGAGCAACTTTTAACAACAAATAAAATATTAAATTTTCAGTTCATAAAATTATGTTTCAACACGAGAAAAGCCAATTTGCATTAAAATAGTTCAATTTTCAAGAAAAAAGATAAATATAAAGCTAACTTGAAGCAGGAGAGAGTGGTCCTGAGTCGGCACTGTTGATTAAGCTGGCGCCTTTTCGTTTCTTAAAAATGGCGCGCAACTCGGCTTAACGATTTTGCCCTATGACAGATTGGTTGACATCGACGTTATTTACGTTGACACTTTTTCGTGCAAACGGAATTCCACTTTCTTCCATTATTGCGAAGCAGCTATAGGTGTACAAAGATTTTGTAAAGTGCAATCAATTAAGTGTAATGGTTTCTGTGTGATCCTGAGTCGGCACTAAACAGGTGGTCCTGAGTCGGCACCAAACATGTCGTCCTAAGTCGGCACCTTCTTTTTTGTTTTGTTATTTGTGTTTCATTCTATTTTATTGTGTTTTGATTCTCTGTTAATCGTATCTTGTTGGTTTTTTTCTTAATTTGATTGTGGCTTGATGTGAATGTTGCTTATCTCTAGTAGTTTTTCATTTCAAATGATTTAAATTTGCCCATTTCCTCCTAAATTTACATAACCGGCCATTTTTATTTTTTTTTATTTAGTGGAAAATTATGTGCTGACTCAGGAACTGGGGGTGCCGGCTTAGGACCACCAGTTTCAGAAATAGCAAAAATCGACTTCTTCTCTTTGCGCTGCACTGTGACCGCAAAAATCACTCTAAACTACTCAGAACTACATAGAATTGTAAAAAAAAGGATCGTGGTACGGGACAAAAGACATTAAAGCGAAATTAAACCCTGCTTATCCTATATTTCTTACAAAGAGTTTTATTGTGCCGACGTAGGACCGCTCTCCTCTACCTTTAGTAAAAAATGAATTTTCAAGTAAGTAGTTTAATTTTATACTAAAAGGAGGAATTTTCAACTAAAATTATGAATCATTAACCAAAATAATGAATTTTTAATTAACAACAAAAATTAATTATTTACTAAAAAAAACCAATTTTAAATATTTGTTTCAAAATAAAATTTTCAAGATCAATTTTCAAAGAAAAAAGGAATAGTTACATTCAATAACCAAAATTAATTTTCAAGTACGTAAAATTCAATTTTTTACAGAAAAAAATGAAGTTTTCAACCAAAAATATATATTTTAAGTAAAGAGTTCTACTTTCAACCGAATAGTTCCATTTTCATTTAAAAAAATTAATTCGAAACAGAAAATGTTATAGATGAGAATTTAACTGAAAAAAGATTTTAATTTTAAAACAAAAACCATTTCTATTTCCTTCGAAAAGATTTTCATTTTAAATAGAACACAGTTACATTTTACAAAAAAGATTAATTTTCAGCGAAAAACATTTATTTATCACCATAGAAAGACGAATGCTTAACAAAATACATTAAAGTTTTAATTAATTGTTGAATTTTTAACTGAAAAAGAACAATTTTCAAATAAAAATCCAATATTCGAATTTTTAGCTGAAAAAAATTTCGTACAAAAAAAATCAACAAATTAAAAAAAAAAATTTGCACAGAAAAATCAACAAATTCAAAAAAGAAATTCACTGTAAACAATAGAAATCAGTTTGTAATTAAATTTAATTAGTCATTAACAAACAAACAAAAAATTATATTCTCCTAATTAGTTTAGGTTACTTTGAATGAAATCATCAATGAAATTCAATAATTAATTCCGTCATTTGATTAATTGAATACGTAACTTTGCATGTGCTAATCAGTCATTCCTGGGTAATTTTAATCTATCAATAAAATTTTGGAATTTAATTATGAATTTGTACTCAAATATTTTAAGTTATGTCAGCGTTTCATCGAAAAGGGATATTTTTTATAGAAAATCGTTTGATTTTAAAGAGTGGCATTTTTTTAAACAACTTACGTCTTTCGGGTTTCTAAGCTTTTTTTACCTGAAATTGTAAATTTTTTAACAAATATGAATAGATCTTAAAAGCTTGAAATTTTTTAACAATTTTAGGTTACTTTAGCTTCTTATAGAAAAATTGAGATTTAAAATAATTGGTATACAAAAAAATTGTTATTTAAAAAAATCCTTCTGTTTAAAACAAGAATTGCAATTTTTTTACACTTTGAAGTTATATCAATGATTTTTACAGGAAATCGGTGTTTTAAAACAAAAATTATTAGATTTCAAAAAAGATTTACAATTCTGATCAATTTTCTATTGTTACGTTAGTATTTTCGTCGGAAATTATTTGTTTTTCAATAACAAATTATTAGATTTCAAGTTATATTTAAAGCTTTTAAACGTTTTGAATTATTTTAGTAACACTCTGAAATGAATCTTTAAAAAAAATTGATTTTAATCCAATAATTTTCAGTTAAAATAATAAAATCCACGAACTTGAACAGTTTGGGATTGTGTTCTTCAACGAAAATTGATGCAAAAAAAAAAATTATTTAGTTTCAAGGATAATTCGTCATTATCAAACAATTCTAGGTTATGTTGATGTTTTACATAAAAAATTGATATTCTTAGCTAAACATTACTTTATTTTAAACAAGATTCAAAATTTGTGTATATTTCGAGCTGTTAAAGTTTTTCTAAAAATCTGTTATTTTCAATAAAAATAATTAAATTTCAATGAGCATATCAAATTTTGAAAGCTTTTAAGATATGTTTGCATTTTTGTCTAAAAGATGGTGTAGATTTCAAAGAAGATTGGCCAGTTTTTATATAATTTTCGGTTATGTTAACATTTTTCACAAAAAATCGGTTATTTAAAAAAATTAAGATTATGTTTAAAGAAAATATTTTAAATACGAAACCATTTTTTGTTACATTATGTTAGTTTTTTTCGTTTCAAATTGTTAATGTTCATAAAAAATCAATATATTTTAAAGTAAAATTTTATTATTATTAAATTTTATTGTAAACAAATTTACAATATTTAAACAATAATAGGTTTTGTTAGCATTTTTCACTGGAAATCATTTATGTGAAACAAAAATCATATAAATCTTAAGATCAAATACACAATTTTAAACAAAAGCAAAAACACGACGGTTTGCTTGTCTATATATTGTACAAAATTATTATATATATTATTTCTGAAGTTAAGATAGCAATATGCATTAATTATCTAAAATGATTTCGTTGTTTTTCTTTTATTTTATTTTAGATAATAAACGCCCCAAAAAACAAAGTTTGGTATTAATTTGACATTTTAATTTAAAGCTTGATTTAGACCAAATAAAAGAATAATAGGGCGCTTTTTTTGTTTTCTAAATTAAAAGAAAATCTTTTCATTAGTAGTTCCTAAGGTGGTCCGAAAAATGTAATCTAATCTAATAAAATCTTTCACTTTTTCATCAAAGTCAAAGAAAGACGCCATCAAGAATATTCTAGAAACTTAGCACGGACTCAAACCGCTTGAGCTGTGGAACGGCCTAGAGGTCGGTAAGGTAGAATTTTGTTAGGAGAAATTAGTCCAGAATTAAAGAATTTTGACGAATTTGGTTCCAGAAATTCTCTAAATGGAAATTAGGGTATAATTTTTCAATTTGAGAAGGAGAGGTGTATTATATTTCTCCGTACGTGTGGCGACTCGTGCCTCTCGAAATTTCAGCGGGAACAATCGACCACCCTCGAGACTGCGAACCGGTATTTGTCCCACGAAGGGCGAAACGAGTCCATAAGAACCTGGTGCCTGGTGGGCTGGACCCTCGAATCACTGAACCTCTTTTTTTTATTTTTTTATTAGAGCCACCACGAGACTATTCTTCCAATAGAAACAAAATATCTTCTCGATAGATGGAAACTTATATGAAATCGATAAGAAAGTTCGAGGGTGGTCTCAAGACTGTATCCGTCTCTGAATAAAGCAGAAAACCTGTCTACTGACTTAGCAAAAAAGATACTCATCAATCAATATTGACAGAAAATATGGAACATTTACAAAATATAATTTTGTACTGAAAAACGAAACATTGAATAGTTGGAAATTTTGGTTTTTTAATTCTTTTTCGCAATAAAATAAAAACTTTTAAACTATCTTATAATTTATTGAAAATATTATGTCTAATATTACGTATTATGAGTTTAATATAAATACATATTTATTATCATTTTTTATTATTATTAATTAAATAATAAATATAAATTTTACTACAAGCTCCTAAAGTTTTGATGAAAATTATTAGATCTTAAAGATTAACTTTTTCACAATGTTCACAATGTTATTTTCAAACAAAAATCGTTATAATTAGAACAAGATTCAGAATCTGCCAATAATTTTCTACTATGTTAGCATTTTTCGACGAGAATTAAAATTTTTTAATATAAAAAATCATAAAATGTATCAGATCACCATTATTCTTTAAATTATAATTCAGTCATTAAATTCGCGTTTTCTGAATAATGTTTGATTTTATTACAGTTTTACACCAAAAGTCGATACTTTTAATGAAAAATGAATGCATTGTAAAAAAGATAACAAATTTTAAGACTAATTTAGGTTATGCTCACAGTTTTCACAAGAAACCGGTATGGATTACAGAGAAGATTTACAGTTTTGGAAGAATTTTAGGTTATGTTTAACATTTTTTTGCCATGGATGAATAATTATTTTTTAAACCATCAGGCTGGATTTCTTAAAAGAAGATGTACAATTTGAAACAAATTTCCGAGAATATTTACAATATTTTAGAACAAAAATCATTTGTCTTCAAAACTTAAACTTAAAAATTTGAACAACCTTATGTTATAAGCAAACGATCTTTTTTTGTAACGTTCCACTCATGTATAGTGGCGTTTCTGGTTCAAATCCAGGCTGATGCAGACTTTTTCTCATTTCTAGTATTATACCAGTAATCGACACGATTTGATATTTTAACCTCAAAAAATAACTTTAGGTTATGTAACTGCTTGATCGCAGTTTGCCCCCTCCCCCTCGAGAAAAGTGGCGTAGGTTAACATTCTGAAAAATAATGTAAATATCATATTGAGTTAAATAATAAATAGTTCAAATTCCTAAAATTTGAAGTCGAAATTTATTTCGAATTATTAACAAAAAAGAATAATTTTTAAACAAAAAAAGACGAATTTTCAACAAAATACAAAAATGTTAAACTTACAAGGAATACATTTCTAAACAAAAATGCAATAGAAAAATTATTAAATAATAAAAAATTTATCTTTATCCACAAAAAAACGAATTTTCCACAAAGAAGTTAAATTGTAATTAATATACTTAAATTTTTTACCCATTAGTTAAACGTAAAACCAAAAATATTAATTTTGAACGAAAAAGTTCATTTTTAACTGAATAGTTTAATTTTCTATCAAATTCATTAATCTTCAATCAAACTAAATAAATTTTCAATGAAAAATACAAATTTTCAAACAAAAACTAAATAGTTAGATTGTTACATAAAAAATAAAATCTCCAACAACAACAAAATTGTAACAAAATAGTTACATTTTCTACTGAGGAGGTACATTTTGAAGAAAATGTATAAATCATAAAAAAATGCATCTAGCATGAGGCCAAAAGAATAATAGCGCGCTTTTTTGTTTTACAGTGATTCATTAGTTTAGATTGGTTTAAAGGTAATAATTATAGGATTTTTAAACAATAAAAAGAAAAGACTAATGCAAAGGCAAAGTAACGGTAAGAGAAAAGGATAGAGAACAAGTAAAAGGCAAAGAGAAATAAAAAGAGAAGTACAAAGAAAAATAAACAGCAAAAGGAAAAGGACAAGAAAAAAAAAGAAGAAAACACCCATAGTACTTCGCAGTGCTTTTTTTTAGATTTTAATTAAAAAATTTAATTAGACAAAGAGAATAACAGCACTCTCATTTGTGTTATAGCGATTAATTAATTTAGACTGATTAAAACATAAAACTTATAGTATTCGTTGCTACTGAATTATAATATAGAGAAATGGAAAAAAAGCAAAAGGCAAAGACAAATAGAAAAATAAATACGAAGAAAGAGAAAAAGGAAAAGAAAAAAGGAAGAGGAACTGAAGAAGAAAAACAAAAAAAAGAAAACATGTATTGTACTTTCCAGTGGAATTTTATTTTTTCAATAAAAAATAGCATAAGACAACAAAAAATAATGGCGCGCTTGTTCGTTTTCTAGTGATTGATTAATTTAGAAGGGTTTAAACCTAATAATCACAGGATTCTTTGCAGCTGAAAAAGAAAAGGAAAAAATAAGATAAAGCAGAAGGAAAAGAAAAACTTAGAAATAAATACAAAGAAATAGAAGCAGATAAAAAAAGGGAAAAAGACAAAGCAAAAGGCAAAGACATAGACAAAAACAAAGAAACAGAAAAAGAAGAAAAAGAAAAGAAAACGGAAAGGGAAAAAAAGGCCAGATAAATAGGACTATAAAGAAAATGAAGAAATAAAAGAAAACATCCACAGTACTTCGCAGTGGTTTTTTTATTTTAAATAAAAAATTTAATTGGACAAAAAGAATGATGACGCGCTTGTTTTTTTTATAATGATTAAAACCTAATTCTTACAGAATTTTTTTCAGCTGAAAATTAAAAGTGAAAATAAAAAGAAATGAAAATCAAAAGGGAAAGTCAAATACAAATAAAAATTAACAATTAACATATAAGAAATACAAATACAAAGAAAAAGAAAACGAAAATGAAATGGAACAAGGAGAAGATTAAAGACAAGAAAAGACAAATACAACAAAGAAGAAAAATGAAATGAAGAAAAAAAAAAGAAAAACATCCATAGTATTTCGCAGGGTTTTTATATTTTTAATGAAAAATTTGATTAGACACAAACAATGATAACGCGCCTGTTTGCTTTTTAATGATTGATTAATCTCTATTGGTTAAAACCTAATACTCACAGGAGTTTTTGAAGCTGAAAAATTAAAATTAAAATAAAAAGAAAGAAAAAGCAAAAAGGAAAGACAAATCACAAATACAAATTAACAATTAAAAAATACAAAATACAAAGAAACAGAAATGGAAAAGTAACAAGCAGAAAACAAATACAAAAAAGCAGAAAAGGAAATGAAGAAAAAAAGAAAACATCGATAGTACTTCGCAATAGTTTTTTATCATTCAAATTGAAAATTTGATTAAAGAAATAGAATTATAACGCACTTTTTTTATAATGATTAATTCATTTATAATGTTTGAAATCTAATACTTACATGATTTTTTTGCAGCTGAAAAAGAAAAGTGAAAATAAAATGAAAGGAAAAGCAAAAGGCTAAGCCAAATACTAATACAAATTAACAATTAACAAATAAAAAATGCAAATACAAATTAATAATTAACAAATAAAAAATGCAAATACAAAGAAACAGAAAAAGAAATAGAGAACAAGCAGAAGACAAAGGCAAAAAAGACAAATACGAAAAAGTAGAAAAATAAAATGAAGAAAAAAAAGGAAACATCCATAGTACTTCGCAATTCTTTTCTATATTTTAAATTGAAAATTTAATTAGACAAATGAATGATAACGCACTTGTTTTTTTTTTATAATGATTAATTAATTCATAATGGCTAAAACCTAATACAGTGAAACTCTTCTATAGTGCCAATTTTGGAGCTGGCGGTGGTTGGGAACTAACTCATTATAACCCGCTCCGCTTTTGTTTGTTCATGCTTGAGTGCTCGCCTGAGTGACAGCCGCATATACCGCGCACCCCGCGCAGCTTCTGTTACACATAAAGGCCACGCGGCCTTAATTCTCGGAAGGGCTATAGAAGGGAGGGCTATTGCAGAGTTTCACTGTACTTACAGGATTCTTAGCAGCTGAAAATGAAAAGTAAAAATAAAAATAAAGGAAAAGCAAAAGGCAAAGACAAATACAAATAAAAATTAACAATTAACAAACACAAAAAACAAATACAAAGAAAAATAAATGGAAAAGAAAGAAGCAGAAGAAAAATACAAAAAAGCAGAAAAAGAACAAGAAATTTAAAAAAAAAACATCCATAGTAATTCGCAGTGGTTTTTTATATTTTAAATAAAAAATTTGATTAGATAAAAAGAATGAAAACGCACTTGTTTTTTTGCTATAATAATTAATTCATTTACAATGATTAAAACCTAATACTTACAAGATTTTTTGCAGCTGGAAAATAAAAATGAAAATAAAAAGAAAGAAAGATCAAAAGGCAAAGACAAAGAACAAATAAAAATTAACAATTAGAAAATAAAAAATACAAATACAAAGAAACAGAAAACGAAAAAAAGAAAAAGAAATTCAACAAGCAGAAGACAAAAGACAAAAAAGACAGATACAAAATTGTAGAAAATGGAAATGAGGGGAAAAAAAGGAAAACATCATTAGTACTTCGTAGGGATTTTAATATTTTAAATTAAAAGCTGCATGAGGCAAGGAAAATAATAGCGCACTTTTTTGTTTTACAGTTATTTATTAGTTTATAGTTGTTTAGTATTGTTTGTAGCTAAAAAATAGAAAAAGAACAAGAGAAACAGAAATAAAGAGAAAAATGGAAGATAGAGAGAGAGAGAAATGACGGAATGAGAGAGAAGAGAGATTCTTCACGCTGAATGCCAGGGAAGTCTGCTAAAGAAACAAAAGCCTGAAATTGCAATGTTTTTGGCACACACGCAACGAAAGGGAGTGCATCAGTGTGGTGCACTCGCCGGGATTCTACAAGTGGTTGACCCTGGCAGTTGGCACAGTGTCTGACTTCGAACCACGGGCCAAGGGTAAGCGTGCAAAGGCCCTTAAGGATCGACAAAAAATTCCTGATCCCAGAGATCTCTCGAGATCTCTGCATATGGGGCTCTTTTCTTAATTAAGTTAACATCTGCGTTTAACTTTCAATTTCAACTTTCTTGCAGATCTTTTATGAAAAATCTACAATTTATGCAAATCCTTCAAAATTAATCAAGATTTGCGAATTAATTTATTTTTAGGGTAGAGGTCTCTAATCGATATTTCCGTTCCATTTCAATTTTCTTATTGAAATTTTGCACTAATTATTTATTTATGATTTAAGAACCTTTTTTGGAACAAAGGATGATTTCTCCTCATAAAAGGAGGAATTTTAGAAACTTTATTTTTATTTGTATATGAATTTAGAAATTTTTTATAAAAATTACGATTATTTTTGAAATTTATGGTTAATTTATAAATTACTAAAAATTATAAATATTTTAGAAATTTATCGCCATTTTATAACTTACTGAAAATTATCAAAATTTCCAAGATTTTAAAATTTATTAATTTTGGAAATTTTTTTATTTCAAACAATTTCTTAATTTTTGAAATTTATATAACTTTAGACCATTCCAAAGTTTCCAGGAATTTATGGAAATTCATGGTATCTTATCCTAATATATCGTTAATTGACGGTAACTAATTTATTTTATTTCTTAAATGTTGAAAAATTGTTATTATTTTATAATGTTGGTCAAATTACGAAAACTCACATTATTAAATAATTTTCGGTAAATTTACCAAATTTGACAATTTAAAAATATACAATATTTTAAAATTTCATAAATTTAAAAAAATAGTATGCAATTTTTAAAATATTGAAAATTTGGTAAAATTTAAATATCTAGAATATTTTAGAAATTTGGTTAATTTAGGAAAATTTTTAGCTATTTATGCTGATTTTTGGTTCAATTTTTCAATGCAATTCACTTTCATATTTTTTAGATTTATAAATTTTCAACCGTTGTTTGCAATTTTAGAATTTCGAATCAGTCCAATCTATCATGACAATAAACTTTTTACATTTACACGATTTACAAAATTGACAAAATATACAAAATATACAAAATGAATCAAATTTATTCAAATTACAAAGTTTACAAAATTTTTTAATTTTAAGCAATTAAAAAAATTGTAAAATATACAATATTTTGAAAGTTTATCAATTTTGAAGATCGTATGAAGTTTTTTAAATCATTAAAATTTGGTAAATTGCGAGTATCTTGAATATTTTAAGAATCTAATAAATTTACGAAACTTGAGATTATACAAAAAATGTTTGTTATTTATGCCAATTAACGTTAAATTACTGCTTCAAGTTGGTTCAATCTGTCAAAAAATGTGTCAATTCAATTTTTTACTTTTTGAGTTTTTTTCATTTTCACACATTTTTTACAATTTTAGAAATTTGTAAATATTTTCCAAATTTTTATGATTCCAGAAATTTTGAAAAAATACAAAATATCTACAAATTTTCTAAAATTCGTGGAAATTTCTGGTAGTTTATGGTAGCTTTTTGTAATTTTTTGTAAATTATTGTAATTTATCTTAATTTATGGGTAATTTAGGCTAACGTATAGCTTTGAGCTCGTTCTATCTGTCCAGCAATCTGTTAACGCAATAAACTTTATAAAAAATTTTAATTCATAAATTATCACAACAATTTTGGAATTTTTGAAAATTTTTTAAGTTTCGATAATTTTAGAATTTTTTTTAATTCTAAAAATATTTAAAACATAGCAAAATTTTAAATATACTAAATTTTTCTCAAATTTCTAGAAATTTTCGGTAATGTACGGTAATTAATTAATATTTACTATAAATTATCGTAATTTGTGACAACTTATCGCTTCCCTTTGGTTCAATCGGTAATCATAATTAATTACAAATTTTTTTTAATTTACCATGTTTTGAAAATGTACACAATTTTCAAAACAAGTTAAATTTTTTAATAATTTCAAAAAATTGGCAAATTTTTAAAAATGACAAAATATTGAAAAATTACGATGTTTTAAAAATTCAACAATTTCGAGAATTGTACGAAATTTGAAAATTTAGAATATTTTGATAATTTTATAAAATTGAAAAAGTACAAAAATTGAGAGCATAAAAAAATCGGAAATTTTCGGAACTTGCCAGTAGTTTGTGAACACTTTTGGTAATATGTGGTCATTTATGGTAAATTATCGTAATTTATCGGTAATTTATGGTAACTTATGTTTTAGGGCTGCTCTAATCTGTCAAAGCAATCAACTTCAAAAATTTTTTAATTTATGAAATTTTCGAAATTTCCAAAGTTCAGAGTATCTAAAAATTGTCAAAAATTTATTTTCTTTACATAAAATTATCCCTTTGAATTTATACATTTTTAAATTCGCGAAATGCAGAGTATAAACAAATTTTTAAAAATTGCTGGTAATTTTCGGTGACTAACCGCTCCTAGTTGGTTTAATCTATAAAAGAATCTTTTAAAGATCAATTGATCAACTGATTGATTATTGTAGACAACAATAAAAAATTTAAAAAAAAAAAGAAAAATTTTGATGGCCTTTTTTTTCTTCTGGTTCAGAGTCAATATTTTATAAATATTAATTTTTAAAATTGTGAAGAAAATGATCTCTAATCAATATTTATAAAATATTGATTCTAGACCAATAGACCAAAAAATTAACATCAAAATTATTAAATATAATTTGCCTGCTAGAAAAACATTTAAATGACAAATAAATTATAATATTGATAATAATGGATTCATAATAATAATATTTTAATTATTAGTAATTACTTCTTCATTTCTAATTACTTTTAAGCAATATTCCTGATAATATAATGCTTGATGATATTTAGTATCTTCATATGGATTAAAAATGGCTGAAATGAGTATTTGTTATTAAAAATATGTTTGCATTGTAGAAAATGGATTAAAAAGAGATTTTTGAGAGCCACTGAACGATATCATCCCATCGCATGCCCGCCGGCTTCATTTTGGTTTCCGCAATTGCATGCTTGCTTTGCTTCGTTTACATACGAGAATAGCTTGCCACTTCGTGTACCCTCATATACCGCAAAATATAGACCTCCAGCGACTTCCGCTGACTGCAGATGAGGAGCCAAATGGCGATTTGTGGAATCTCAGGATTTCTAAAAATAGAAATTATTTTTTATTTATTTATTTATTTTGTTTTTTTCTTGTGTTTTATTTTTTATTATTATTTGTTTCGACAGAGTGCAATTACCATGACGTTAAATTTGATGGATCGTGAAATTCCGTGACACCTGGGACAAATACGTGATACGAGATTTCAATTTAACATTCGAGATCCTGCATCATTAGCGGGTAACGTGAGAGTGACACAATTCTGAAATTCAATGCTTGGCAGAAGCAAAAGTCAATGATAAAGGGATTCTGTTGCGTTATTATCAGTGTCACTGTTTTGTGCAAAATGTGCGAGTTCAAATCTAATTGACCACCTTCAGCATTCCGAATTAGATTCTCGTTGAAATTCACAATGTGGAGGATTGAATGAACAGATTTATTGTTACTATTATTAAATTGTACCAATAACAAAGGCCAAAAAAAATTTCAGTTCCTGGGGTTGCCTCGCACTGGACTTGTTACTAAATCGGCAAATTTGAAATATAAATAGGCCGCCCAAACAGTTTTTTGTTGAACTACATAATACTGCGCAATATACTCGACTGAGTACTCGCGTACTGCGGCCCTTCCGAGGCACGAGTCGCAATCGTCTTTCGCATTACCCCCTGTGAAACCGCGAAACGTTAATAGGCCACCTGAACCTTTTCCAGTTGAACTGCATAATATTGCGCAACATACTTAAGTGAGTACTCGCGAGTACGCGCGACTTTTCTGCCCTCACATAACTCTCTAGCTTCCTTCACGTCCATGCATCTCAAGCCGATAAATTTCACATTATTTACGTATTATTTATTTCTCTTATTTGTATTGTTTTTTATTTATTTATTCATAAAAAACCTAGAAGCACATGTACATTTGAGTCCATGCAATAATTGCGTAGTCTTTAAGTGTGTGTGTGGGGGGGGGGTGAGAGGCAACCAAACGATTTTTCACAGGGTACTTCTTTGTTAAAAATTCACATTTTTCGATTGAAAATTCTAGTTATTGTTTGAAAGTTGAATTACTTTATTAAAAATTAATTTTCTTGATTGAAGATTCATCATTTCAGTTGGAAGTTTGAATTTTGGATGAAAAATTAACTTTTTGGTTAAAAAGTTTGGTAGGAAATTAAGCTATTTAAGAGAAAATTCCATTTTCTTGTTCAATATTCATACTTTCCGATTAACTATTCAACTTTTTTGTAGAAAAATCGCTTTTCTAAATTGAATTTTATTTTTCAATTTAAATGTATACATATTGGGTTGTTGGTTGAAAAGTGATCTTTTTTAGAATAAAAATCCAATTATTGGGTTGAAAATACAAAACTATTTGCCTTTTTTGGTGGAAAATAATTTTTATTGTTAAAACTATAATCGTTTACTTGAAAGTTAATCTGTTTTAGTTGAGGATTTAAGTACTAGTTTCTTATAAATTCATTTTTGAATATTTTTTTAGTTTTTAATATTTTTTTAGTCCAAAAGTTCTACTTTTTGATAAAAAAAAAAATACAACATTTTGGTAAAAAGTTTGCCTTTTTGGTTTAAAGATTGAACAATTTGCTAAAAAATTAAACTATTTAGTAAAAAAAAATCAATTTTTGGTTGCAAATTTACCTGTGAAAATTTTTTATTTTAGTTTTAAATTCAACTATTTCGTCGAAAATTACACTGTTTTGTAGAAAATTCGCTTTTCTTAATTAAAATTTGTTTGAATAATAATTTAACTATTCTATTTTTTCCTGAGACGTGATTCTTTTTGGAGTAAAAGTTGAACTATTTGACTCATAATTGCTATTTTTTGGTTAAATTAAATTTTTTTTTTAAATTAAAGTCTTTTTCGTTTAAATACGAACTATTACATTTTTTCTTTTAAAAAAATCTTTTCAGGTCGAAAATTCGCCACATTACTTGCAAGTTAGACTGCTTTCTTAAAAATTAATTTTGTTGTTAAAGATTCATAATTTTAGAGAAAAACTTATTTTTTTGCAGAAAATTGAACTATTCTGATAATTTTCTTCCTGTTAGACATTCATATTTTTAAGTGTATATTTAAATACTTTGTTTAAAACGCAACTGTTTGGTATGAAATTCATTTCTTTTTTTGTAAAAAAAATCGGGCTTGTCTGGAAAATTAATGAATTTGGCAGAAAATTCAACTTTTTTGTAAAATAATACTTTTCTTCTAATGAAAATTCAACTATTCCACTTTTAGTAAAATGGACGTATTTTAGTTGCAAAAATCAATTATTTGGTAAAAAATTTATTTTGTTTGTTAAAAATTCTTTTTTTTTTGTAGAAGACAAATCCTCCTGCTTAAAAATTCAGTTATTTGATTAAAAATTTATGTAATTTGTTAAAGATGTCGGTTTTTAATTAAAAAATCATTTTTTTAATTTAAAATTTAACTATTATATTAAAAATGAACTTTTTTCTTTAAACTTTATATTTTCCTTTAGAAAATTCGTCTTTCTGTCTTAAAAATTATTTTTTTTTTAATGAAAATTGAACTATTTCATTTTTAGGCTTGAAAAATTATCTTTTAAGTTTAATAATTCTACAATTTTTTGATACTTAATGTTTAAAAATATTTTCAATTGATTTAAACTGATTTTTTAAATAAAGTCTGGTCGAAGTCTCATCGATATTAGAATTTATGCTTGGAAAAAATAGAAATCCTGTTTTTGTTTAACAGCTATTTTAAAACAATAATAATATAAATTACACTTAGCGATCGTTTGAATTAACAAATGTAAAAAAATGTAAAAAATAACATTGTTAGTCAATGAATTCATCAAGATTTTACTAATGCAAGATTAAAATTCATTACTCTGGTCATCATTATTTTTTAAATACAACATTTGTTATTTAATATTGAATAACATTATTAGAATTTTAATCGGTTTGGTTTGAAATTCCTTCAAATTGGAAAAATTTCCTTTTTAATTTTTTCTAGCACAAAAAAGAAAATGTTAAAAAAACATTTTAATTAAGTTGAGATGGAGGAAATTTCTATGGTTCTCTAAACTGGTAAAGGAAGCTTTTTATTTTAACCTTTTTGATTAATATTTATCAAAAAAACAATTAGATAATATTATAAACAGTTTGGAAATCTTATTATTTGGGAATTTTATTATTCGGGAATTTTCCGATTCGGAAATTTTAGTCCGCAAATTTTATTATTTTTTTATTTATAAAATATATTTTTTTAAACCAAATTGCTAATTAAAAATAAACTGCTTTGGAAAATCAGTGCTAAACTGAATCCTTCACATTTTATTTGGAAACTGTTATCAGGTTTGGAGAAAATTTAGGAAGAAATTTCTTTTTTTTTTCGAGGAGCAAGTATTTTTGAAAAAGTGTGGCAATTTTATAATGTCAGAAATGTTATTATTCGAGAATTGAAATTACAGACATTTCCAAGATGATAAAAATTATTAGTAGGTAACATTTAAAATGATTTGATAGATTTTATTATTAACAAAATGAGATTTCTTGAAAAAAAACACATTCATGTTGTTTTAACTGGTAAAAATGAAAAAAAAAATTAATATTGTAAGTCTTCAAAGTTTATAAATGTCAAAAACATTGAAAATTATGATTTATAATTGAAAGCTTTAAAAATAATGAATCCAAGCCTATCTAATTAAATCGTTTAAAATTAAACAATACTACAATTTGTTTAAAATTAACGTCACGCTTTTCAAATACAAAATTGATAACTTGAAAATCAATCATGTTGTAGAAACTGTTATATGCTATAATAAACTGTCAAATTGACAGTTGGACGATATTTTAATAAATTGACTCAAAAATGATGAGAAACAGTCATTTGTAATATTTTAAATATTCATATTTTTTATAATTTTGCATGAATAGAAAAGACTTTTTGATCATAAATTGTAAAATAAAATAATTCTAACAATTAGAAAAAAATTATAAAACTGAGAAAGGGACTGGGTGCAACAAAACTTTTCCCATCCCTTTTCCAACTCGAACAATTACCATTAAAAACATTCAATTTGATTTGTCTGATCTGTCATTGTATTTTTAAATTATACATATTTTATTTTATAAATTCTTATTTTTGTAAAAATCAGTCACAGGTCGGGGGGGGGGGGGGCAAACGTAAACAGTCAGGGCCGTCTGAACCGTTTCAAATTGCAAAGGAAAATATGGTGCAACATCCGCATGTGAGTACCCGCGCACTGCCCAATTCGTTGGAGCGAAACCGAGAGTTTACCACTCACCAGGGCATAATTCCTCCAGAGTCTCAAGAGAAAAAATGTCATGTTTCAATTACTGTTCAGTTTTTCTTGCGTAGTTCTTAATTTTACAGGCATAACATTATTGTCTACTGAAAAAATTCAAAGTACGTGTTTTGATAACATTTAATACTTTAATACAAAATAAAACATTCAGATCAGATTAAAAAATTTAATTTTCAAGAATATAATTAAATTAGTAACATTAGAAGTGAATTTTAAACTAAAAAGTAAAACATTCTCAGCCCAGAATGGAATAGTTAAATTTCCTCTTTAAAAAAATTAATTTTTAACAAACAAAAATCGAATTTTTTTACTAGAATAGTTAAATTTTCAGCCATAGAAATGAATTTTTAACTAAAATAATGAATTAAAAAAAATTCCTTTTTGCAAAGTAATATAACTTTAAATAAAAAAAAATGTCAACAAAAAATTAAATAGTCGACATTTAAAAACAAAAGAAAATATATTAATATTGAAAGAACAGACAGTTAAATTTAAGCATAAAAAAGGAGATTTGAACAAAATGCTTCCATTTTTAACCAAAACTAATAAATTTTTAACAAAAGAAACCAAACAAATTAATTTTTAACTAAAATAAATAAATTTACGGACAAGAAGAATACTTTTCTCAAAAAAAAGTCTACTTTCAAATACATAGTTGAATTTTCATATAAAAATATCAATTTTCAAGAAAATAAAAAGGAATTTTTATCAACTAGTAAAAATTTAAACAGAAAAATAATGTATAAAAAAATTGCCTGTTGGTTCTTTGCTCGGTCTTTATATTTTCGCACATTCTTGCGCAAACCTTTCAAAATTAAGACTCAAAACATCCACTACTGTAATTTTGTGATTGTCAATTCTCTTTCGTTAAAAGAGCTTAGCTCGAGAATTTGAGCGCACCTTCGGAACACGACTAATAGCAATTGCACTCCGCGCTCGGTCTACATTTCTCCCGCATTCGTACACAGACCTTTTAAAATCAAAGGTCAACAGACCAACAACTGTAATTATGTGATTTTAAACTCTCTTTTGTTAAAGCTCTTTCGGCTTTAACGAACACATTCTCATCACGTATCTCGTGTTCCGCACTCGATTTGTCTGAAATGTCAACTTTTCTACATTATACACAACACTTTTACATCAAATATAATACATTTTTTATGTAACTCTGTCTGGGATTGCTTATTAAAAAATTTCAGGGCGCGCAATTTTAGCTCATTCATTTTTTGCGTATCTTCCATAGTTTGACAAAAAAATGGAATTTTTGGATTTTTCATTATTTCTGGTAAGATCAAATTTGAAATGTTCAACTTTTCGACCAAATTAAAAAAAAAAGTTGTTATGATTATCTTCTAGGGCTTTCAAAAATAAACATTTTTCTTTTCTTGACTTTTTTTTCATGTCATGCGTTGTTTGGTTTGAAATGTTCATTTTAGTTTTTTTTTTTTTTTTTGGATTTTGAAAATGCTTTACCTATGATCATTTTCTTTTTATATAAAAAAGTCATAAAAAAAATTGTTTGGGTTTCTGATTATTATGAATAACCGTTCATAGAATTTTTAAATCTTGAAAAAATGTGGTTTCAAAAATTTTGAAAACACGCTCACTTTTTGAATTTTGATCCAAAATAGCTGGTTTACGAACTTGTTCTTTCTTTCTAGGTTTTGAAAAAGTGTGCTAAAGCAGAATCCAATCTGATGAATTTTACGAAAGTTATCGTGCGTACAGAATACAGACTACAGACAGACAGACACCTTCGTAAAAATCGTTTTTTCTGACTCAGTGGGTCTCAAAATGTGGAGATTTGATGAAATCCGACAAAGTGAAATTTTACATCAAACCAATACTTTCTCATTATGATGAGAATGTAATAAATTAATTGTTAGGCTTCATTATTAATTTTTAAACTAAAAGAGGCGAATTTTTAACTAAGAAGATAAATCTTCAACAAACAGAGTAAAATGTAATACTTCGAATTTTACCCAAAAAGAATTTTTAATTAAAAGCCATTGAATTCTACCCAAAAAAAACGAATTTTAAATAAATTGTGCAATTTTTAAAATAAAATTATAAATTTTAATTCAAAAAAAGAACAAAGAAAAGAGAAATTTTCAACAAAATAGTTCAACTTTCAACCAAAGAGAACAATCTTCAACGCATAAAATTTAATTTAAAAACAGTTGAATTCAATTAAAAAACAGGAAGACAGTTTTTCTTCAAAACAGATGGTGTGGTTCCAAATTTATCTTTTTATGTTAAAAATTTGAATATTTGGTTAAAAATTCCTGTATATTATTGAAAATTCGAATTTTTTTTAAGAACATTTAATCTTTTAGTTGATTAATTTATCTTTTTGGTATAAAATTTCTTTACAAATTCAAATATTTGGTTGAAAATGATCTATTTTGATATAAAATTAATTTTATTGGTTGAAAATTAGTTTTTTCCTATTTAGAATTAATTTTTTTAACTGAAAATGTAACTGTTCCATTTTTTGTCTTAACTTTATCTTTTTTTAATAGAAATTTATTCTTCTTAGTTAAAAATGATACTATTTCGTTTAAAATTTACTTTGTTTTTATTAAAAATTATTTTTTCACTGAAAATTTAATAATTCTGTTTTTAGTTGGAAGTTTATCTATGTTTTAGGTGAAAATTTAACTATTTGTTAAAAATCTCTCTGTTTCCATAGAAGAATAATCTTCATTATTTAAAACTTTATCCTTCTGGTTAAAAATTAATTTTTATAATTGAGAATTTAACTATTTTGTTGAAAATTTGTTTCTTTTTTATTAAAAATTTATCCCGTTAGTAGAATTGGTCAAATCCTAATTCAAAACTCTTGTAAATGCTCATTAAATTCTCAAAGCACATGAAGGTCGAGCATATTCTCAAGCATACTCTCATGCTCATGTGAATTTTCCGAGCACTTAAAAAAACTTACTTTTTAGCAAAGCAATAAAACTTTATACCAAAAAAAAATGCAACGAAAAATTAAATAGTCGACATTCCAACAGAAAAAAGAAAAGATTTTAATATAAAACAAACAGTTGAATTTAAACATCGTAAAAGAACATTTTCGAAAAGATTACTTAATTTTAATGTCCAATAATTAATTTTCAATGAAATAGTTAAATTTCATTGAAAGAAACATATTTGCAACTAATAAATAAATTAGTAACAAACAATGAAATTGTTTAATTTTCACTTAAAAAAAGAATTGGGAATCAAAGAAAGGAGATTGGAACAAAATACTTAAATTTTTAACAACAAAAAACAAACAAAATGTTATTGAAATAGTTAATTTTTCATCGAATAAAGTGAATTTGCAACTAACAAAACCAATTTTCAACAAAAAATTCAATAGTTCCATTTTTAGGCAGAAAAATAATATTGAACCAAAAAGAGGAGAAAATAGAATTCTTTAAATCCCAATTCAAAATGTTTATAAGTGTTTACTAAATTCTCAAAGCACATGAAGGTCGAGCATATTCTCGAGCATACTCTCATGCTCATGAGAATTTCACACTGTACATAAACTCTTTAGAACATTAATTATAATCAGTCAAGTGTAAAATAGGATAAGCTCAGTGTCAGTAAATTAAATAGCGATTAGATGAAACCTAATCCGCCTTCTCCCCTAAGCACGCAAGTCGGCCTAACAAAGTTAGATCCAGACACTGCACTGCGGATATTTCAGGATGCATAAATTACAATAGTAAAACATACCTGCGCTGCGAAATGCCAGGAACTATATCTAAATCTGCGTGCTGCATTCCCCTGCAGGAGCGCGCTACAAGTTTAAATACACAAGTACATAAAGTGCGCATACTTGCACAAAACTCAAAAGCAACTTCAATAGCGAAATGCAAACAATCCGACATATGAACTCCAGAGAAACGAAAACACAACCTAGCCTGAGGAGCAAAGCTTCTCAACAGAGAATTAATACAAATCCCTGCAAGTCGCAAAGGAATTCAGTTAATTTCACTTGAATCACATCAGTATGTCTGCTTGTTCTCCTGCTTTGTATTAATTTTTCTAAGTAAAGTAGAAATCAGTTACGAAGGTAGCCCCGGGCTCTGAAAACCACGCCAGAATCAGGGAATAAATGATGCAAAAAGCAACACGTTCTTCGATTGCAGAGGATCACAAAAAATAAGTGCAGGGTTCCTTAAACCAGACCAAGTGGATTATATAAATATATAAAAAAATAAATAAAAGCCATAAACTCAATATTTATAACATCAGAACTCATAAATCTCAAATCCCAATAAACTAGAAACACATAATCCAGCATAAAAACAAAAAACCTCATACGCAAATTTCAAACCGAATCGAGCAAGGAGGGACTCATGTAGTTTAAGCAGCCCAAAGGGAACAGAAGCCTGCTGCGTCCACGACGTTGTTTCTGGGTTTCGCTAAATGTGGTTTATTACCACGCAGGAAATCTTGACCTTATTGAGTATTCGAATTACAGTTTTGGAAACCCAAAGTTTATGAGAAATAAGATTAAATAAAGCTCTTTGGTAATTGTGAGAGGCGTGGGGACTCACGTAAATCAAGCACCTTAAAGGGGACAGAAGCCTGCTGCGTCCACGACTTTATTCTTGGGTATAGCTAAATGTAGGTTATAACAATACAGGAAATCTTGAACTTATTAATTATTTGAATTTTAGTTTCGGAGACCTAAAGTTTATGAAAGATGAGATTAAATAAAGCTCTTTAAGAATTGGAAGAGGTGTGGAGACTCACGTAAATCAAGTACCCCAAAGGGAACAGAAGCCTCCTGCGTCCACGACATTGTTCTTGAGTTTCGCTAATTAGGTTATAACGATGCAGGAAATCTTGACCTAATTAAGTAGTTGAATTTTAGTTTTAGAAACCCAAAGTTTGTGAGAAATAAGATTAAACAAAGCTCTTTGAGAATTGTGAGAGGCGAGGGGACTCACCTAAATCAAGCACCTCCAAGGGAACAGAAGCCTGCTGCGTACATGACTATGTCCTTAGGTTTCCCTAAATGTAGTTGATTACAATTCAGGAAATCTAGACCTTATTGAGTATTCGAATTTTAGTTTTGGGAACCCAAAGTTTATGTGCAATAAGATAAAATACTTGATTCATACTTGCTGCAAAACAAGAATCGAATCTCGGAAATAAGTTTTGATTATAGCTTTCTCAAATTACAGGCTTTTAAACACTCACGTGTAGGTCTTTTTGTTGTTACGGTTATGAGGCTATAAGATTATTGAGTTTCTGAGTTATTCGGAGTTATACGGAGTTATACGTATTGCGACATGCAATTTTCATAGAATACACTTCAGGGCTGTTTAGCTTATGTTTTTTGAGGTTACGAAGTAGTGGACGTATGGAATTATAAAGCTAAAACTCTGCGAGATTAAGGTTTCAAATATGCGTGTACGTTTTTTTGTTCTTTGCTGCATTTTCGGTTTCTAGCTTATTGGGATGTGAGATTTATGAGTTTTGAGGTTATAAATTTTTAGGTTATGGCTTTTAGGGTTATAGGTTATCGATCTCAAGGTTGTTGAGCTATGAAGGTATAGGATTATATTGCTTAAGGGTTGATATTTTTAGATCTTATAGTTGCCAGATATTTTTTAAGGTTAGAAAAAACGCTGACGTGATGGGGCAAATACGGGATTTCAGAAATCGCTTTCAGCGACCCAAAAAACATATAATCCCGAAGATATTTTTGAAAAAAGTTCAAAAAATCATGTTTTCGTAGACTCACCTGCCCCATTGAAGGTCATAAGTTATGGTCTCACAAAGTTGAACACTTTTTACCTATTTTTCAGGGCAAATTACTAGTGTTTAGTTTTTTTAAAATACTTTGCTTCTCGGTGAAGCTACGAAGTGGTGCAAGAGAAACAGTTGTAGGAGAGAAAATTGTTTATAAAAATTAAATTAAAAAAACGAATTAACTGGTTTTACATTGTTCATTTATTATTTATAAAAAGTGTTATTAAAAGGATTAGTTTTATAACGTTGTATTATTTTATGTTAAGATTAGTGTTAATTATTGATAATAAAAGAATATTTAAACAAATTTATTACCTACTAATGTAAGTGATGAAACTAATTAAATAATTAACTAATTGATTGATTGATAAATGACTGAGTATATAAAGATAATCTACATCTAAGCAACTTGAAAATTGTTTTGTAAGATGAACTCTCTTGTATACCACCATAAAGTGTAAAGTGAATTTAATCAGTTAATCAATTAATCATTATTTAGTTAGTTCCTTCATCACTTAAATTATTATGTAATCAATTTTGTTTACACATTCTCTTATTATAAAAATTAACAATAATTGTTTCCTCTGCTATGAATAGTTTATAAATTTTTAGAACTCTGCCTAGTTTGAAAACAAAAAGTGTTCAATGTTTTTAAAGCTTCAAAAATAAACTTCAATCTTAAAAGAATAACAAATTCTTATCTTATCGGGTTTCTAAAACAGACCCACTTTTCTCCGCTCAAACTCCAGATTGTGTATTTCCCCCACCACATCTCTCTGCTCGCCCAAAAGAGGTGATGGTTACTCTTGTGAAGTATAGAGATATTCTAGGTAGAGTTGTGCCACAACTTTCCACTGTTTTGATTGGTTACTATTAAACCGGAACCAGAAGTCATGAAAAGCGCGCGATTTTCAAGCAAAAATTTACAATAAAATTACAATTTTAAAGAATGAAATGAGGAAGACTATAACATAAAATATAAAAAAATAAAAAATGTATGAAATAAATAAAAATAGAAAGATTACAAAAAAAAACAATTCCATTGTGTGCTTGAAAGCTACTTTTTTTAGTTGAAAATTCAGAAATTTTTAACAAAATTCGTCTTTTTTAGGAGAAAATTAATCTTTTACGTTGAAAATTCACCTTTTTGGTATACAATTAATTTTCTTGGGTTGAAAATTAATTTTTTCAATTGAAATTTAAAAGGTTCCATTTTTAGTTGAAAATTTATCTTTTTAGCTAAACATTCATGTGTTTTGTTTAAACTAGTGTTTCTTGATAAAAAATTAATCTTCTTGCTTATAATATTTGGTTGAAAACTCGTTCTTTGTTTGATTAAAAATTAATTTTTTAATTGTTAATTTAATTATTCGACGTTTGTTTAAAAATTAACTGTTTATGGTTAAAAATTCAACTATTTGGTTAAAAATTCATGTACTTTGTTAACAGTTAATTTTTCTCGAAGAAAATTATTAATGTTCGTGGTTGAAAATTCAGTTTCTTGGGTAAAAATTCATCATTTTTGTTAAAAATGTATTTCTTTGATTTAAAGTTGATTTGTTTGGCTAAAAATTCGTCTTGTTTGGTGAAACATCAATATTCTTGATTAAAAATGTATTTCTTCGTTCGATATTTCAACTATTTCGTGGAAAATTAATTTTTTATATAAAAAAATTGTTTTTTTTTTGTTGTTAAAAAATTAACTATTCTGTTAGAAATTTTCCGTTTGTTGGCTGAAAAGAATTTCCAGGGCTAAAAATTAACATATTAAATTTTTGGTTGAAAATTAATCCTTTTTTAATTGAAAATTCAACTATTGGATTCAAAATTCGTCTTTTTGTAGAAAACTAAAGTTCTTAGTTTAAAATTTCTCTCTTTGATTGTAAATTCGTCGGTTTTTGGTAGAAAATTAATCATCGTGGTTGAAAATTCATCATATTGGTTAAAAATTCTTCTTTTTTTGGTAGAAAGTTAGTCTTCTTGGATGAAAATGTATCTTTTTGGTTAGAAATTCAACTTTTTTGTTAAAAATTCAATATTATGGTTAAAATTCGTTTTGTTTGATAAAAGATTGATCAATTAAAAAAAAAATTTATTTCTGTGATTGAAAATGTTTCTAATTTTTTGGTAATTCGTCTATTTAGTAGAAAAATAATCTTCTTGGTTGAAAATTCATCCTTATGTTTAGAAATTCAACTATTTGGATAAGAATTCATTTTTGGGGGGAAATATTCTTAATTTTGCTTTAAAATATTTTACATTCTTTTTAAAAATGTGAGGAAATATTCTTTTTTTAATTTCTTAATTTTTTCAATTTTCTCTAGAAATTTATTACAAAATAATCATTAAAAATGTGTAAATTAATCTTAAAAACATTTCTTCATTCTCTTCACATCCTGCAAAATTCAGTTTATTTAAATAATTTTTGAATCCCGAAAAGTTTTAAAACCGTCTTAAAGTCTCACTTATTCGTTTCCTATACATTTTGAAATCCTAGGAACTTAAAATTATTCCTTAAAAATGAAATACTAAACATTTAAAATAGGTTTCCGCCCATAATTTAATTTTTCTAATCTGTTGAAAAATTTAAGAAAGTTTAAAAACTATAGTGTTTTAACAAAATGTTAACAGCAGAATTATTTCCCATTGTTTAACAATCATTTTCAATTTAAATTTGCTCTTCTATCAATAATATCTAGAAGCGTTCAGAAATAAATTTTATGATAAGGTAAAATTATTTATTTAGAAACAAATGAATTTCCTAATAAATACTTTATTTTCAATCAAAGAACTGCAATCACAAACAACTTAAATAATTGAATTTTTACCAAAAAAGATGAATTTTCAAAAGAAAAATTAATTACAGATTTAAAAAGACTTTTAAATTAATTTCATAGTGAAAGAGTGGAATTTTGAACAAAATAATTAAATTTACAACAACAAAAAAACGGTTCGGTGGGAAATTCAAAAATTTGGTAGAAAAGTCATACTTTTGTTTTAATTCAATATTTTGGTGTTAGAAAAGGAAGTGAATTCTGTTCTGGATGAAAATTCAACTTTAAACAAATTTTTTAAATTAAAAATTCATCTGCTTTGAGAGAAATTTTATCTTTCTTGAGTAAAAATACAACTGTTTGTTTGAAAATTATTATATATGGTAGAGACTTTAACTATTTTGTTAAAAATACATATTTTTGTTTGAAAACATTCGTTTTTCTGGATTGAAAATTCAATGTTTTTCTTAGAAACTTATTTTTTGTTACAAAATTCATATTTTGGCCTTGAAAAGTCAGCTGGAATATTTTTTTAAAGAAAAATCAACTATTGTTTGAAATTTTTTTTCATTAAAAGTTCATATGCTTTGAGAGAAATTTCATATTCTTTGAATAAAAATGCAACTATTTGGTAGAGAATTCAACAATTTTGTCAAAAAGTCATGCTTTGGTTAAAAGTTCGTCTTTTTGTTCTTGTTTGAAAATTCATATTTTAATCCTGAAAAGTCAACTGAAATGTTTCGAAACAGAAAATTCAACTTTTTTTCAAATTTAACTTTTTGATTTAAAAATTCATCTTTATAAGTAGAAATTTCATATTTTTATGAAAGTACAACTTTTTGGTTAAAAATTATTATTCTTTGATTGATTATTCAACTATTTTGTTTGGAATTTTTGTTTGAATCCCTTTGCCAAGAAATCATTTTTTAAATTTATATTTTCACTTGAAAATTCATCTCTTTGGTTGAAAACTAACCATTTTCTTGAAAAAAAAATTTAATTAAAAATTCAACCACTTGGATAAAAGTTAAACTATATGGTTTAAGATTTATTTTTTTTATTGAAGGCTTATGTCTTTAATTGAAAATTTAACTGTTTTCTAGAAAAACATTTTTTGTTTTGTTTAAAATTAATTTTTTTACTGAAAATGTAATTAGTTTTACATTTTTAAAGATTGACTTTCTAGAATAAAAAATCTGTATTTGTTGAAAATTCGTAATTTTGGTTTAATTTTTTAAATAAATTTCATCTTTTTTAATTAAAATATAACGTATAACACTTTTTGGTCTTTAATTTATCTTTTTAGGTTCAAAATTGAACTAGTATGTTCAAAATTTAATTATTTTGTTGAAAATTCAAGTATTTTATTTTTTTTTAAATCTTTTATAGATTAAAGTGCTAGTATTTAAATTTTAATGATCACGGATTTTGAAAATTCTACTAGCAATAACTAGAAAAACATTTTTTTGAAATTAAAAATTACGTACGGAAATTTTTCTAAATTCATTAATTTATTTTAAACAAAGAAGTGTCTTTTATAGTATAAAAGATGTCTTTTTATCAAAGCACTTGAATTTTCAACGAAATATATAAATTTTTAACATAATAGTTGAATTTCCTTAAAGCCAAAAGAGGAATTTTCTCTACGAAAATTGAATTTAAAAAAAAAATATGACTTTTCAGCAAAAAAAAAAGTAAAGTTTTTACGAAATAGTTGAATTACTAACAAAACGGTAGAATTTTTAACCAAAACGTAGAACTTTAAAAAAAAATTAATTTACTTTTCAACAATACAGTTGAATTTAAATCCAAGAAAGATGAAATTACTCTTAAAAAAGGTGAATTTTTAGTAAAAAGAAAATTGTTTTCGATATGTGTTAATAACAACATATGTTATTAACAATATTCTTTTAGAAAAATGATAAAAAATTACAGTTTAAAAAAAATTCGCTTTAATCAAATTTTCAATTAAGATAAGTCGAGTAATTAATTAGTGTCAAGAAAATTAATTGCCTAAACAATTTATTATTATTAACAATATTATATTTGAATAATTCCAATAAGATGCCGTCTTTTCTGAAATTTCTGGCTTTTTGTCCAATTTTCAATAGGGGTGAAGTAATAATGAATTCAACTTAACAACAATAATTGTTTAAAAAATTGATTATCATTGTTAATAATATTCATTATATTTTTATATATTGTTTATAAGGCGTGACTTAATAATTAATTAGATTCATCAAAAATAATTTTTTAAACAAATTATTATTGTTTATGACTATCTTCATCTATAGGAATGTCTGAGAGTTGCGGGTTTTTTTGGTAATTTTTACCGTTCTGTCCTTTTTTACTTAGTGAAAAAATAATCAATCAAAGTTAACAAAAAAGTTTTTTAAAGAATTTAATATTGTTTATACCTATTTTTTAGATAAGTGCCAGAAATTTGTAGTTTTTCAATAAAATCTTTAACTTTGCTTCGCCTGCTTATTTCTTGAAAATTAATAAATAAACATTAGAATAAACTACATTTTAAATAATCTCTTTCTTTTTTGTAAATATGTTTATCTGAAATAAGACAAATATTTCAATAATGCTTAAAAATTTCTACACCGATCATATTGAATACAACAATACAATTTGAAAAATCATTTTTGTTGTCATAAGCAATAATAATTTGTTGAAACAATTATTTTTGCTAAATTTAAATAATTATTAAATCACGCCTAATGAAAAATAGACAAACAGTTGAAAATTTCAGAAAAATCCGCAACCTTTTACCAATTAAGCAAAGAGAATATTATTAACAATGATAATAAATTGTTTCAAGAATTATTTTTGTTAACTTGAATTCATTATTACCTCACTTTAATTGAAAATTGGACAATAAGTCAGAAATTTCAGAATAACCGCATCTTTCTAGCATATTCAAATATAATATTATTAATAATAATAAATTGCTTAAACAATTCATTTCCTTGTCTACAATCAATGGCATAACTTATCCTTATTGAAAACTTGAATAAAAGTTAATTTTTTTTAAACTGCAATTTTGTGGCATTTTGTAAAAGAATATTATTAAAAATAATTTTAAACAATCACTCTTGTTAAGTTTGATAAAGAATCACTTCCCTTCGATTGAAATTTGGACAAGTGAAAAATTTTTTTTAAATCGCATTTTATGAGAAAATTGCTAAAAACAATAATAAATTGTTTAATAAATGCATTTAAACATCTAATTATTGGTATTAAATAGTCTTTTGTGTGCCAGAAACAATTTTTATTTTAAAAACGCACAAAAAAGTCATAATTAGCGCAAAAAACTCGCAAACCCATATTTTCACTTATGGGGTTTTTTGGGACTCTATAAAGCCGACTTATGGTGTTGATATTTGAAAAATTATATTTTATTCATATTTTATGGCTATTTTCGAACAGAAATGTTGAGTTTCAACTCGACTGAAATAATATTGAGGGTCCTGAATAAGATTGACTAAAACGTCTTTTTTCATATGGGAAATACGTGTTAAACTTCATGGGGCTTGCAGCACCTCTAAATATATATTTTTAATAAAAACAAACAAAAATGCATTTAAGGTAAACAAACCACTACTGGTACAGTGAGGAAAAGCTAAGCTACATAAACACTATTTTGTTGAAAATTTATCATTTTAATTATAAATGAAATTTTGTTGGAGAAAAATGCAACTGTTTTGTTTAAAATGATATTATCATGGTAGAAAATTCAACAATTTGGTTAAAATATTTTTCTTCTTCGAATACAAAATCTTATTTGATTAAAAATCATGCCATGTGTAATTTAAAATTAAAACATTTTTTGTTTGAAATATGAACTATTATATTTTTCCATAATTATTTACCTTTTTTTATATAAAATTAGTCTTCTTTATTTTAAAATTCAAGAATTTGCTAGAAACTTTAAATATTAGGTTCACAAAAGATAAATTTTGATCAAAAAATATAGTTGATGTTTCAACCGAAAAAAATTTATGTTCCCAGTGGGCACAAAATTTGGCGACGTCTTTAAGACATCATTACTTCTTTACGACAACTTTACGACATCCCGTGTCCCTGTTGTTTCGGTATCTTTGCGATATCGTAAAGACATCGTCAGATCATACGACTTATTTAGGATATCGTGAAAACACCTTAACGACATGGACATAGGATGTCGTAAAGATGTCGCGACGATGCCGTAAAGACGTCGCCAAATTTTGTGCAGTTGGAAAGCTTTGAGGTTAGAATTGGACCCAGTTGGCACAAAATTTGTTGACGTATTTACGACATCGTTACGACATTTTTACGACAACTTTACGACATCATATGTCTATGTCGATAAGGTGTCTTTACGGTATCGTAAAGACATCGTCAGATCATACGACTCGTTTACGATATCGTAAAGACACCTTAACGACATGGACATAGGATGTCGTAAAGTTGTCGTAAAGATGTCTTAACGATGTCGTACAGACGTCGTCAAATTTTGTGCATGATGAGGAGGTTTAAATCAACTACTTTAAACAACTTTTTTAGAATAAATAATCAATTGAACGGCAAGGTTGTGTCTTATAAACAGTATTTTAAATATATCACTAACATAATACTGCGACATTTAATTAAAAACTGAGGCAGTGGCAGCTCGTCCCGGTTCAGGCAACTTCGCTAAAAATGTGTCCAAATGCGGGATATTAAAATATTCACAAGTTATCAAATAAAATCGCTAATGAAGTGATAAATTTTATTCCTAAACATATTAAAAATTTGCAAAAACATGACGTTTTATTTTTTAGTGTAGGACATTTCAATAATACAATGCTCTAAAAGTTATGCGGAAAGTTTTGAAATACAAAAAAATGGCGAATTTTGTAGCAGTTCATTCACACATTTTGAGGAATTTTTTGAATTATTTTTAACTATGTATAACTTCTCAGGACAAAAATAAATAGTAGTAACAAATTTAAAAAAACTTCAAAAATAATAGAACATTTTTACTTTTATAAATCCTGTTGGAATATAAAAGATACTCAACTATATTTATTATTGTCCCAGTCAGCCCTATGCATCGCCCGTGTATGTGTATGTGGTAGTTGTAATTTTAGCATCCGGAGGGGTAGCGTAGTTTACAGAAATCCAATAGATTGCGCTCCGATCAGGTAGGCCTGTCTTTGCATTATCATGTATAGTAAAAATATTAAAATTAATTAAAAACTTGATACTTTTTATAAATATACAAAGAAGAACAAAGTTTTCAGTAACAATAAGAGCATCTGTAATTAGCAATAAAAAAAATTCATGAAAATATGTAATTTAATATCAGGAAAATGAATAGAAAGTTGAGTATTTAATAAACAGTTTGAATTGTATTCACATTTTTCTATAGTTAATTTTTCTAATATAATTAATTAATTTTATTAACAACTGTAATTGTTGCAAAATCCAAGCACTGATTGATAATATCACTTTACTAATAATAATAGTAATAATAATCTTTAAACATTATTAAATAGTCCTATAATGTAATTTTCATTTTAATTCATCCATACATTGCCGCTTTCTAAAAATATGTATCTATATATAATTTGTTTATAATCAGAGTGGCGACTTTAACGGAAAACCGGGAAAACCCCGGAAATGAGTTTTAAAAAACCGGGAATTTACTTTTGATCGTAGCAAAATTCTAATTCTCAATATTTGAGTAATTTTTGTCAATTTAGAAAAATAATTTTTACTTTATCTACGGTTGCAGGAAATATGAGTGAAAATAATTATCGTTTTTATTTTACCACGTCAAGATTTTTAACGAATTTTTAACCAAAAAGGATGACTGTTTAACAAAATTGTTAAATTATCTAGCAAATAGTTGCATTTTTATCAAAAAATATGAAATTTATCTTAAAGCAGAAGAATTTTGTATTACAAAAAAAGTTAAATTTTCGTACAAAAGAGACTTCAGTAACATCAAAAATGGGTCAGGTTAATGTTTTCGTAAAAATTACACATTTTTTAAGAGCCATGATATTATCAAAAAGGTAATTATGGATGCTAGATGAATTATTATTTAAAAATTATAATTTAAAGATTTATTAGGTAAGTGAAACAAAAATTAGCTTTTTTAAATTCTTAAAAAAAAAAACATTAAATTTTTTCGAATAATTTAACATTTTAAATTAAACTGTTATCGATTCTGCTATGTGCAACAACAGAAATGATACAATTTTTATAAAGTTCTCTATATTCAGACAATGTTTAGCCTGTACAATTTTAAATTTACCGCCATATATAGCGCCTGTTGTGTCTGTCGTCTGCAAAGACACTCAGTAATTTTCAGTTTCGCACCTGGAACGAGAATGCTCCTTGCTCTCACTTCGCGTCGCCTCTTCGAAGTTCGCAAATAAAATCGAGACTCGTAGTTAAAATCAATCTTATTTCAGTAATTAGTTTGAATCCCCCACTTAGTGCGTGAATAATTATTATTTTAAATTAAAATATAGTCTTGCGTATACAGCTTTTACTTTCTTCCTTCCTAACCTTAAATCACCACGTGACTTCGAAATTGTTATAATATTCTATCATCAGAGAATCAAATTCTACTCCAATTTTCTTGCCAAAATTGGTTCACTTGATTTGACTTTTAAAGGTCACCGTAATCTTTACGATGAGCCTTAAAAGACAAAACAAGTTACCAATTTCTCACCTGAAGCAACATTTCTTAACCGCTTTTTGGCCAGATTACCCGACCAAATCCCGGTCGGTATTGAAACCGGGATCCGACCAGTTTACCATGACGTTTTTTGCCGGATCCCGGCCGGATTCCCCGACCAGCGCCCGGCTTAAAGCGGGGCTATCCGGCTGAGACCAGGCCGGATCCCTGATTGGATTCCTACACGGGAATAGTTGCATTTTTATCAAAAAAAGATTTAATTTCTGCGAAAGCACGTAAACTTTAAAATGAGAAATTTAACATTTAAAAAAAAGAGTTGAATTTTCAACCGAGAAGTTACCGAAAAAATACAATTTTCTATTAATTAAAATCGATTCTGAGTTTCTCATAAATTCTCAGAGAATTTATTTCTCGGTTATATCCTTGGTAATATTCTCATTCTCGTTACCGTTCTCAAAGTAATATGACCGACTCAGAACTCTACCCATGGAGAATAAATGTAAGGAGACCAATCTATAATGCATGGACTTCACCAAAAGCGGTCACTTTTCTGTTGCCAGAAGTACGCACATACACATGTATAAAGTCACACTTACGTATAGTCCAAAACTTTCCGAACGTGGCGTGCCAACCGCAATTAAAAAAAAAATATGGCCGCCTCCATTGTTTTGTTTTGACAGGTCGCTTGAACAAATAAATAATTGATAATCAGACAGGATTTTTTGAAATGTTTGTGGAATAAAAAATTGTTCGCCATGGAAGAGGTAGGTAGTATGTTCATGAAAATATCAAATTACTTTTACCAACACTGTGCGTGCGACAGGTATTCGACGCGTTCGTAACAAAAACAGTAAACATACAATTTATACCACTCTGAAAGTCTTGTACACGAAACTTGAAACCACACTTGTTGGAAACTTTCGCTTTTATACAGCGATTTTTAATTTTAACATTCTTTTCTTTCTTCACAAACTATTAATTGTTCAATCATTATTTATTTACATTTGACTCGCGTTCACATCAGCAGCCATATTTTTTTTAAGTGCGGTTGGCACGACACGCTCGGGAAGTTTTGAACTATACGTAACTGTGATTTTGCACATGTGTGTGTGTGTACTTCTAGCAGCAAAAAGTGTTCATTTTTAGTTCTACTAGTTTGGTCTCCTTATGTCTATTCTCCATGACTTTATCCCCGGATGCTAAGAGAAAATAAAGAGTGGGGGCGATGCATAGGGCTTCAAAAAAATTTCTGGGGTTTCCCCATGAAAAACTCGAAAATTCTAAATTATGATTGGCACCTCTATCACTAAAAAAAAATTTGCCTTGTAATAATATACATATAAATCAATCGACTTTATAGAAAATCGCAAGTGTTGGTATTCCGAGTCTGTGCGACCTGCATGAATTTAAACATGAGGTGCATTTGCGGGTAGCAGGCATATGCAACGTTCCGTCCATTTATAGGGCATACTTGGAAACTTCTAGGTATGCATGCAATGTTTGCATAAAGCTTACTGAAATTCTCATGAACATCAGTAAATGTCGTCCTGCAATGCTGCAGTTTTATCGCTTTTCCTCTAAAAACCATGAAGTATGCAACAAACACAGATCAAAATTCACATAAAAAATCGAGTTATAGTACGAGTCCGGAACGGAGATGTTAAAAACGCAAATAGGGATAACAAGTAAAATATTAAATTTTCGATAAAAGAAAGTAATTGGATTTTTATGACAAGCAAACTGTAGCATTGTTCTTATAAAATTTATTTTGATTTTTATAGTTAAATGATTTTTGTTTAAAGTAACCGACTTAACGTTTGTAGACCTTCTTCTTAACATTACCTAAAATTGTACAAAAAATTTTTATCGCCTTTTAAATCAAATTGTTTCTTTTAAAAGTACCGACTTTTTGTCTAAAATTACAAGAAAATTGCGAATTTAATTAGTCTGCATCACGAAGTAGAATATGCATTTAGAAAATGTGGACGCATAGATTCTGATTTTGTTAGTTGGCAGCGCTTGTAGCGCCTCTTGCGGAAAAACATTGAAATACAAGTTTTACAAATGTTATCGACTTGTCATTTATAATTAAAAGCGTTCTAAATCGTACATTTTTAGATTAAATTTAAAAAATTGAACAACTTTATAACAAAAGTTTGGAAATTGTTGTATCATTTTTAATTTGAAGCTTATAAAATGAAACAATTTTATTTTAAATATAAGAATCCCGAATTTCAATGATTTAAGATTGTAAGAAAATTTCGAAAATAGGTGAAGTTCAAAACTTCAAAAATGAAATATTTTCCAAATACAATTTTGAAAATTCGATCATTTTAAATTCAAAGGAATTAAAACTGTATCTGTAAAAAGTTTTTTTCTCAAGATTATCCTTTTAGTAATAAATTTTATTATTCGGTTAAAAAATTCATAATGTTTCAAGAAGACATCCGCTTTGGTTGCAAATTATTTACAATTCTTATTCTAGTGTTAGAAACTAAAATGAAATCTTCTTTGGATAAAAATTAAA